>NC_056625.2:26567385-26875281 GCF_002870075.4 Lactuca sativa | reverse complement strand
TATATATATATATATATATATATATATATATATATATATATATATATATATATATATATATATAACCTTTTTAATATTTTAGGTAAACTACATATTCTCAAAACCAAAACCAAATGTTAAAAAAAAAAGAAAAAAATTAGATTGAGTTGTTTTGTAATGAGAAAGCCGTACCAATAAATATTTATTTTTATTTCATTTTTTTCATTTTTTTTTATTAATATCCATACTCTAAACCTCACTTGCCAACTTTCCCTTCAATATGACTTCTGTTCTCTAAAATATTGTGAATTTTCCCCTCTTGCTACTCCTATCGATTTTTCACTTTTTTTTTCAACATTTCCAACTCTTGTTCAAAATATTTAGTGCTTCAATCTAGTATAACACACGACATATGTATAAGGTCTAAACCTTAAACTCGGCACGAACTCGACATAAAAATAAACAGATTGACACAATATGATACGATAATTAAATGAGTTGGGTTAGGATCAAGTTATTTCAACTCATTTAAGTTTCAATCTGACACGAACACAACACATCATGCCTGTTACCCCTATATAGCAGCGAAACTGAATTGTCCATGTTTTGTGTCCCATCTATAACCTGTTTTACTCCAATCTGTATGGTCGTTGATGCAATTATACTAACCATTGATAAACATTCTCAATCCAATGGTTAGGGCTTGTTCGTAGTCCACCATTAGCAACAACAACTTTTTGCTGCCACTACCCCCAAAATTTTGCCCACAAGAAGTTCCCTCTACTGCTTTCAGTAGTCAATGCTATTGCGACTTAATTGTCATGTAAATGCTTGGCTAAACATGTCGCCCATAAAGACTATGTCCTTTAGATTCTTCTTTCTCCTATTTTCCGGATTATCCTCCATCTCTTTCTCTCCAAAAAATCTAACCATTAAGTCCACCACTGGAGCAACTCTTCACCCTTCACTAATTCTACTAAAGAACACCAAAATTTGTGTTATTCTCACTAAAAGTTCCGGCAATCAACACAAACAACTCCATTTTCCTCTTATTGTCGGCGACCACCACCATCACCAAGTAGGTTTTGCTTCATTCTACCGATTTAGTTACTGATTTCATGTTTAGGCTACTAATTTGTTAATATACTTTGTATATGGGTAATGATTTGTTATTTTTCAATTGGAAAGTGGTTAATGATTTGTTTATTTGCTAAGAAATGGTTAATGATTTCTTAAGATGTTTGGAAAATCACAGCCTTAACATTTATTAATTTGTTTGAAAAATGACTTAACTAATAAGAACTTGATTTATAACGACTTGATTTGTTAATGTAATTTTGTTTTGACTTAATTATTAAGCCGAAAAGTTCGTTTTTGTTGTGACTTAAATGTTAACGACTTTGTGCACTTTTATGTAATCATTATGACCTTAGTTTGTAATGACTTAACTAGGTAAGTCCTAAAAACTAAATAATACGTAAAGTAAATGTAACACCTAATTCAAGGTATTTTTCATTTTGAATATTGGTGTGTAATTAGTTTACAAATTTGGTCCCTATAGGCATAACTGTAATTTTTGGGAAGGGGGAGTGTACGCTGGGCGTACCTCTTGTACGCGGGGGGTACGTAATTAGGGGATAAACCCTAATTTCAAGGTTTGGACCCTATTTAAGCAACCTTATGCCCAAGGTTTTCTTCTTACCATCCTCCTTAGCCTTTTTTGAGTCCCATTTCGAAACCCTAACCCATTTCAAGAGAGAGTTGACA
Source organism: Lactuca sativa (assembly GCF_002870075.4). Taxonomy (NCBI): domain Eukaryota; kingdom Viridiplantae; phylum Streptophyta; class Magnoliopsida; order Asterales; family Asteraceae; genus Lactuca; species Lactuca sativa. The sequence continues at coordinate 26,873,535 of NC_056625.2, read as the reverse complement.
TTTGTGTGTGGTTTGGTGTATCTCCAAGAAGAAGAAGCTTGGTTGAAGAACATTAATCAAGGAGGAGCTTGAAGATCCAGATTCCATTCATCATTTCCAGCTTCATAAAGGTATAAATCGTTGACCTTGCTCATTCTATGCTTAGATCTAGATCTAGTAGAGTTTTGGTCACTTTTTGGTTCCATGAATGAGATATAGTAGGAATTTACCACTCCAGAAGTTATGATTGCTCCTGTTAATTTTTCTAAGATCCCTAGTTCATAAAGTTAGCATCTTGATGGTTGAGGGTCACTCATGCACGAGTATATGTCCATTTGGTGAAAGTATGATGCTAAATATAAGGTTTGAGTCCATTTGAGCCATGCAAAGGCACCAAGTTAGTGACTTTATGGATTAAGACATTTCCCAAGATCTGGATATGAAATATAGACGTTTGGTCTTAAGCATTAAGCGCTTAATGATCAAAATGGCTTAATGGGAACGTACGCAAGCGTACGGCGCGTGTACACGTCTAAATCCCCGATCATGCGTAGCAACCTAGTATGCCATGTGTACAAGTGGTACGCTTAGCCTACTCGAGCTGGACTTGGGCTTTCAAATTTTGGGCCACTATTGGACTTTAGGGTTTTGGGTCCTTATTGGGTCACATGTCTTTTTGAAATTGGGCCATTGTTAGGCCTTGGGCCTTCATGGATTTGGGTCTATATTGGGCCTTGAGTGTCCTTTAGGAATTGAGCCATTATTGGGCTTTTTTTTCCATTGAGTTTGGCCACGACTTTTAGGACATTTGAGGTAGGGATAAAATGGCCTTTTATACTGGGAGTCGAGATTAGTTGATTAAGGTCCCAATTATGGTTTATGAATCAATTATTAATTATGGTTTTATTTGATTGGTTAATGCAGGGATTCTCCGGCTCATTAGTCCGAGCATCTATTCGATTGTCAGCAGACTGAGGTGAGTTTGCTCAATGTCCTGCTGGACACTAGGGATTATATGTGCTTGGAGTCTTTGTGACTCCTATTGTATGTGTCGTATGTCTGTGTGTCTGTTTCTATATACGTGTAGGGTGAAATAGACCTAGTACAGACTTGTGCTGACATATAAGTTGAAATAGACTCGGGGGTGAAATAAACCCGGGTGTGAAATAGACCCGGTACAACTTTGGGCTGAAACATAAGTTGAAATAGAATCGGGGGTGAAATAGAACCGGTACAGCCTTGAGCTGATGTATACGTATGGTATGCGATATTTTGGGGAACTCATTAAGCTTTGTGATTACGGTTTCCGGTTTGAAAGGGAAGAGCTCGTGATGATCGCATTGCACACACCATGATTTTCTGCTTATTTGACTTTGATGTACTTTTGGGATGTTTATGGATACTCTCCGAATACTTTATGGTTTTGACAAATATATTTGGCTGATGGTTTATTTAATATAAAAAAACAATTTTTTTTTTTGGTTTTGAGTTTTGGGATGTTATAAGTTGGTATCAGAGCCATGGTTTGAAGGGTTTGGGCATACTCTCGGGTGTGCCTGAACTCAAACTGAGGATTTGTAGATTTTTTATTAGAAGAAATGTTTTATAAAAGAAATTTCTACTAAAAGAAAGGGGTGTGGTGCATGAAATAGACCGAGCTCAAGTAAGTTTTCCCAAAATACCTATACATGTTCCTGTGATATGCTTTGAATTATGAATCTATGAATTACATGCTATACTAGGGCTAAGGATCTGCTTAGGATTTGCATGATAGAATACTTGGAGAGATGCCTTTATATGGCTATTATATGAGCTTGTAGACTTGCATGCTAGTACTGTATCAGTTAGTGATAGGATGACCTGTTTAGGTTATGCTTTGCTTCCGATTACTCAATGCTCGAATGTTGCTTGCTTTGTGCTTTTAGGAGTTCCCATTAACATCAGCTAACTAGTAAGCAAATACACTAAGTTACATATTGCTGAGATTAGATAATTTTAGAAGGTTAGGTTTAACCTTATTGTGCAGCTCTTGTATGAGTTCAACCGTGGTAGTGTGAAACCTTTCATTCAAAGAATTATCTGGTGTCAGTGATATGTAATTATGTTCATTAGCTAGTTAAAGGGTGTTAGAGGGATTTCCTCCCGTAGATGATGGTTGAGAGTGGTGTAGTGGTAGCCTTAGGAAAACCTAGGAGGTGATTTGGTGCCGAGATCTTTGCTTTGCTAAAGGTCCTTTGGATTGATGGGGAAGTGACGTGGGGGGATTTGGGGCGATGATCCCAAGAATCTTGTAGAAAGTGGGATTCTTCGAGTATATATATATATATATATATATATATATATATATATATATAATGATGGTTTGAATGGTCTATTTTCAATATGGTGGTCATTCGAGGAGGTTCTGGTAGTGGTTCTGGTGCCGGTGATGGTTTGAGTTTGGGCTCTAGGGCCGAGTTTATGGATAATCAGATGCGAGAGTTCATTTCATCAGAGATTACCCGCACTATTATTGAGCAGACTCCTGTGATCTTTGGTACGTTCAAGGAGGGTATTATGGAGATTTTGGATGAGCTCTTGGACGCTTTTCATTCTGAGATGATGGCGATGGTGGGAGCCCACTCTTTGACTTTCAGAGAGTTTCGGGCATGTGCGGCTCCAAAGTTCTTTGGGAAGAAGGACCCGGTTGTGAGAAGGCGTTGGTTGGTGGATGTCACAAACGCCTTCCGTACTACCTGTTGCCTCGAGGGGCAAAGGTCACACTTGCATCATGTCTTTTAAAAGACAGAGCCTGATATTGGTGGGAGGAGGTTAGATACGCCTGGGGAGGCGAGGTGGTTGAGTCGATGACTTGGGAGGATTTCGTGATGAGGTTTCAAGCTGAGTTTGCACCGGTGATAGAGGTCTAACAGTTGGTGAGGGAGTTCCAGGACCTTTGCTAGACTATTGAGATGATGACGGAGATCACTGCTATGTTCCGAGAGAGGGCGTTACTGGTTCCGCAGTATGTGGCAGCCGAGGAGATGAAGAAGGCGAGATACCACGATATGTTGAGGAGCGATATCAGGCAGTTTGTGAGCAGATTTAGTTGCAAGACACTGGAAGATATGATGGTGCGAGCAAGAGGGAGTGATAGATTTGGAGATGGATAAGAAAGGAAGCCGGATCAGGTACATGGTTCTGAGGGTTCGGGCAAGAGGCCCAAGGTTTTTGATTTGAGATCGAAGGCCCAACATGTCCGGGGCTGTTGTGGCACACGCGACAAGTAGCACGATGGAGCTTGCAGGGGTGGTGGTTCAGACTGTTACAAGTGTGGCATGACTAGGCACTTTAGCCGGGATTGCACAACCACCACCCAGGATCGAGTTTGATTTGCTTTCATTGCAATCAGAGGAGCCATAAAAGGCCTATTGTCAGAGTTTAACAGCAGCATGACCAGTTGCAGCCCCCGCTCCGACGACCTTGCATATTACAGATGACCGTCAGAGCAAGGCGAAGGTGCCTGTTGTGAGGAACATGGCATTTCAGCTGATAGTCGAGGAGAATCGTGAAACACCAGATGTGGTAACGGGTATGTATCTTCTCCTTATCACTTTATTTATGTTGATTTTCCTATTTATATATGTGCTTTGCTTTTAGGTTCGTTCCTTGTGAACGATATCTTTACTTTAATTTTGTTCGATTCGGGGGTTACCCTATCCTTTGTATCTCTTGAGCTCAACAAGAGGTTTGTTGATGCTTAGGGTTAGTTGGAGTATCCATTAGAGGTTGAGATTGCTGATGATCAACCTGTGTAAGTATTGAGGGTTCATCGAGGCTGTATATTGGAATTGTTTAGTGATTCACCCTCAAGATTTTGTGACATTATCTCTATCAGGTCTGTTGAACTATTTACACGGATGACAAGAGTCTGAGCTATATGATAGATCAAACAAATCTGAATATCACGCATCATAGATGGTTGGATGTAGTGAAGGATTATGATTGTTAGATCCTTTATCACTCAGGGAAGGCCAACATGGTGGCCGATGCTCTCAACCACAAGACAGTTGCTACCCCGATCAGGGATGTGTGTATGTGGATGACCGTGATTACCCCGCTCTTAGAGCAGATCCGTGAGGCTCTGGTTGGGGTTATGAAGGAAGAGCACCGGAAGAGTGAGCGCATAGTGGGCCAGGTGGCTTCCTTTGATTTGTTGGGTTTTATGTAATATAACACTCCTATGGTGCACATACAACCCTAATGCTTTGGATCTAAGTTTTCTCTAGTTATACATGTAACAAAAAAATTATCTAAAGCATGAAGCCTACAACTAGCATACAATTTGATATTTGCAACATAAAATCAAGTTAAATGAATACCTCTATATTGTAGCTTGTAGAATTTGGCCTTTCAAGAGCTTAGCACCTCAAGTGTGATGCCTCAAACAAGTCATAAACACCATGAACAAGTGGAATTCCTAGAGTTTCAACTTGTAAACCCTAATCCACCCTTTGGGCCTTTAATCCAACAATCCATATGATAAGCCTTTGGACTAACTTTTAGTCCATTCTAATCAACATGGATCATTACCCCAAACTATATGTATTACTGATTTACCTAATCAGTCCCTGTTAATTTAATTAGTCTCTTTTGATCACAAAATTAATTCCAAATTAATTCTTGATCAATACTAATTAAATAATATGATTTCTCAATTTATATATTATACTTATAATATATTAATAAATCACAAATAACCTTTTCCTCAAATATCCATCCTATCAGATTGTTCTGGTGAAGGCAACCCGAAATGGACCATGCTACTCTCGGGTCAAGTAGATATCAATTATAGTTATGGGATTAATCACCTAATCCAACATGATTATGAAAGCTGGGGATTATTGACCCTTCATCGGAGGATGTGGGTTCCATAATGGGGTGGTGCACATCAGGTTTTGATGGAGGAGGCGCACAAGTCAAGATTCTCTATTCATCCCGGAGTGACAAAGATGTATAGAGATCGCCGTCCTAACTATTGGTGGCCATGTAAGAAGCAAGACGTGACTTGGTATGTGGAGAGGTGCTTGACTTGCAGAAAAGTCAAGGCTGATCATCAACGACCTTATGGAAAAATGGAGCCGTTAGAAGTTCATGTTTGGAAATGCAAAGAGTTACGATGGATTTTATCACAAAATTGCCTCGGACGACACACATAGTGCATTCGATATGGGTCATCATGGATTGATTGACCAAGGGCACACATTTTATTCCTATACATGAGAGTATTTCGGCAGAGAAGCTGGCCACTGTCTACATTCGGGAGGTGGTATGGCATGGGGTGCCGGTTTCTGTGGTCTCTGATAGGGATGTTCGGTTTACTTCCAAGTTCTGGAAGAGATTCCACGAGGAGTTGGGTACTCTCCTTCACTTCAATAAAGATTTCCACTCGCAGACTGATGGTCAGAGCGAGCGGACTATCCAGACATTGGAGGACATGTTGCGGGCATGTGTTCTAGATTTTGGTGGTAGTTTGGATATGTATCTTCCTTTGGCGGAATTTTCGTATAACAAAAGTTATCACACCTGCATTAATCGACTTTCTTTTGAGATGCTCTATGGGCAGAAGTGTAGGACCTCGATATGTTGGGGTGAGGTCAGTTATGATGGGTTTTGAGCACTATAACATCCCTATGGTGCATATACAACCCTAATAATTTGGATCTAATTTTTCTCTAATTATACATGCAATTTCATTTTTCCAAAGCATGAAGCCTAACTAGCATACAACTTTGATAATTGAAACATTAAAACAAGTTAGATGATTACCTCTTTGTTGTAGCTTGTAGAACTTGGCCTTATAAGAGCTTAGCACCTCAAGTGTGATGCCTCAAATGTTTCACAAAACACCAAGAACAAATGAGGATTATGAGAGAGGTTTAGGAGGCACCCAAAATCGTCTATACTCTTCTTAGAATACATGTGTGTCCGATTTTAGGGCTTAGGGGTTGCATATATAGTGTAGAATTCCAAAGGTCACTTGTAAACCCTAATCCATCCACTTAGGCTTTTGATCGAATAATTCATTTGGACTAATCACTTCATAAACTCTCACATAAGCTTAGTCCATCACTAATCAATCATGGATCATTAGCGCAAACTATATGTATCACTGATTTACATAATAAACCCCTGTTAATTTAATTAGTCTCTTTTGATCACCAAATTAATTCCAAATTAATTCTTGATCAATACCAATTAAATAATATGATTTCTTAATTAATATGTTATTCTTATAGTATATTAATAAATCATAAATAACCTCTTTCTCAAATATCCTTCCTATTAAATTGCTTCGGTGAATGCAACCCAAATGGACCATGGTACTATCGGGTCAAGTACATACCAATTATAGTTATGGGCTTAGACACCTAATCCAAAAGTCTCTCACTTGGATAAGTCTAATAACTATAACTACATGTACGAATTCAAAAACCGACTAGCAATCGTAGCTCTCAAAAGCCGTCGTCGAACTCTGATGCGTCCTTTAGATAAGGAATCATATAATCCTCTGTTCTTCAAGATATCGTGCAGAAAAATACATGGAACATAGTCATACTTATTGTCCAGCAGTTTGTTTCCTGATTTCTGATTTGTTTGACATAGAACCTAATTGAACACATCAACTGAGTCCTGACCGGGCCCGAGACATAAGTCAAAATAAAATCATTTAGGGGCCCAAGATATCGCTTTTAATCCTCTTAGGATAAAAGGAACAAATAAACCTTGACTTATATGCTTGTACTAATTACTTGTTAAATTATACACAATAACACGCTTTATAAGATCAAGTGACTGATGTGTTTCCGTACTATCGATGCACAACCAAATCGTAATCAACAACTCATATATCTTGGTTTGAAGACTATACAATATTATCATCTCACAATCACTCGTGATAAATTCCATGAAGTGATTCATGTGAGTGTGGGTTTAATCGAATACTCAAATCTTATTTCAGGAGCACTTATGAACGTTGTAGCAAACTTTTTATATGTCTAAACACCTTAGACAATCTACAATCCAATTCATGACAGTCTAACCTCATAGCCTACTTCCAAAGTATGATCGACTGTGAATGGTTTGAATAATCTTATTATTCTGGAAGTCAAAACATGCAAATTGAAACAATAGTAAATAATTGACACAAGATAGTAACTTTACTCATAAATAAAACTCCTTTTATTCAATCATAAAATGTCAATTACATTTTATCTATTACAAGTTTCTAAATAACTATCTAATCACTAAAAATAATATCGTCCTCCAGCCCAATACTCCTAGCATGCTGCAACTGCAAGTGCTTAACCGTACTCAGTCCCTTCGTAAGAGGATCTGCTGGATTTTCCTCTGACGATACCCTCTTTACTACGAGGAGTCCTTCTTCTATCCGATGTCTTATGAAGTGATATTTTCTGTCGATGTGCCCGAATTTGCCGTGATCCCTTGGTTCCTTGGTTAAGGCGACCGCACTCTCGCTATTAAAGAAAATCTCCATAGGCTCCTTTACAGCTGGTACAACTGTAACACCGTAAATTTTCAAACAAAATTTTCATTTTTAGTTTCATAAAACACATGTCATTTTAAATAAACACCATTTAATAGTCAACAAAGTTTTCAAAACATTATCAAAATACAGGATCCCCATTCGTGACTCTTTTCTCTGGTGTGTACAATCGAGCCGCCGCCTTCCCGCGATCCTGATAAGAACCTGCAACACATAACACATAACACGGTAATCACGAAGCTTAGTGAGTTCCCCAAAATACCGAATACAACACATATGCGACTCAAGGCTACAGTACGACCCTCCGATCGATGTGTCTCAGCGGGACCCTCCAGTCTCGTAGCTCGTTGGACCCTCTGGTCCGGTCATAGCTCGTTGGACCCTCTGGTCCGGTCATAGTTCGTTGGGCCCTTTTGCCTGGTCTGTATCGTTGGACCCTCTGGTCCGGTCTGTACAATCATATAGCATACATATAACACATAGCACAAATCTCATACATAACACATAAGACCCTCCGGTCAACACATAAATACCACTCTAGGTAACGTATAGTGAGAAGACTCACCTCGAATGATGAACGGCTCATACAAATGTCGCCGTTGCGCACCGGCCTCTACCTCTAAGCCATATCTACAATGATCTCAAATTAGGATCTAAGTCCCAACCCTCATTCTCTAGGTCTAAAGGTAGTCCACTAACTAGTCCATAAATAACCCCAAAAGCCATTGGGCCCACCAAGGCCTAATAATAAATGGACTCTACCGAGGCCCAACTCTCAAGTCCAAGAGGCAAGCCCAACTCAAGGGCCCAAGGCACATATACATATTCCTTTGGTCCAAATGTCTAGCACAACAAGCCCAACACTTAAGGCCCATTATAAGACTTAGCCCAAAAAGTCCACAGTAGGGTTACGCGGGGCGTACCTCCCTTGGTACGCTCAGCGTACTCCATCGTACACGTATCCTGATCGGGGACACCAAATTTACCTTGTCAACTCTTTTGGTCTTAATCAGTTAAGACCATAGCTATACTCTTAGATCTGGATTCCATAAAGGCTCACACTCAATAAAGCTCGTAACTTTAAGCCTTTGCATGGCTGATCAAGTCCCAAACACAAAAACTCTCACTCTTTACTACCCAAAATTCTCATATCTCATGCATGGTTTGATTCCAACATCCAAGGACTCATTTTTATGAATCCTTTCCATTAGAAACACTTAAAGGGACATATATTAGGCTATGGAGCTTAAAAAATCATAAAGCTTCAATCTTTGGGACCAAAAACCCCAAAAATGGACCCAAAACAAAACTAGTACAACAATAAGCAAGTTTCAAACTTGATACCTTTGGAAGATGCACCAACAAGAGTAGATCATAGATCCAAAAGCTAGATGCTCAAGCTATTCTCTTTCAAAGCTCCTTCTTCTTCAAAGGCCAAACATAATAAGTCATCACCCCACTAGATCCATATGAGAAAACCACCAAGATTCAAACTTTATGCTTTCTGGAGCTAGATCAACATGATTAGGGCTTAGATCCACAAGCTCCAAGCCAAGCAATGCTTCCTCAAGAAACTCCTTCTTCCACAATATGCACCAAAAACTCACTAAATCACCAAAATGCTCAAGAATCACTCAAATGGAGGCTTAGGGTCGATTTCAAGGGCTTAGAGGGATGGAGGCTGAAGGTATTAGGGTTAGGTTGTGAGATAAGGACCTTAAATAGGGTCCAAGACCCTAAAATAGCGTTCATGTATGTTTGGCGTACGCCCAACGTTCATATGGTACGCCCAGCATAGCGTACTCTGAAGAACATTCGCGACCCTCCCTGGTCAGTACGCCCAGCGTACTCCAATTTACGCCCAACGTACTTAGTACGCCCAACATACTCGACTAAACCACAAATGTAACATCCAAAATTTCAAAACAATTAAAACTTTTCAAAATCACCCATTTTATTAACGTTGTTACAAAAAGGTTTTCAATACATTATTAAACAGAATAATTTCCCAGGTTCATATCATAAAACACCAACGCGAGGAACGGTACGATCACGCCTTGGCCTTGCCACAGACTCTTGAGAACCTGAAACATAAAACCACAACTGTAAGCCCGAAATCTTAGTGAGATACCCCCAGAATACCAACCACATATACGCCTTTCCAGGCCCTGACCTTCCGGTCCATAACATATTGCCTTCCGGCCCATAACATATCGCCTTCCGGCCCTTAACATATTGCCTTCCGGCCCATAAGCATAAAATACATATATAACATAACAAACAATCATATAGCAGTTCATAGACAACCATCGATCAACAGATCACATATCATAGCATTACTCAAACAAGATACCGGTCTAGCCGGTCACTATCATAACATTACCCTATGAATCAGTCAACGTACTAAATGCATACATACGCCTTTCCAGGCCATGACCTTCCGGTCCACATAGTAATGCCTTCCGGCCTGTAACATAAAATGACAACTACCCGGATTTCCATCCGGTAAAAAGGGTCGGCCTTGGTGCCATAAACCCTAACGATATAGTGAGGATAACTCACCTCGAAACTGCCGACTGAACAGATAGCTCAAGCTGCTCCGATCACTGATACGATCTCCACTTCTGGATAGTCACCAATGCACTGAACTCAAACAATAACAACAATTACCAAAATACCCCTGGAACCACTGGTCAATCCTTGGTCAAAGACAAGGTTAAAGTCAACCCCTGACTGACCCTACTCGCCGAGTCAACCCTATGACTCGCCGAGTCCCCATACTCAGAACTTCACTTAACCCGCGACCTAACTCGCCGAGTCGCCCCAAGACTCGCCGAGTTCAACGACTCTGAGTCCACTCGCCCTTGACTCACCGATTCCTTAAGATTCCTTTTCTACACGTCGAGTATCCCCTTTTTGCTCGACGAGTTCCTCCTGGAAGAATCGCGGGGCCACCCCGACTCAACTCGCCGAGTCTGAAGAACAACTCGACGAGTCCCAGTTATTCTTCAAGCTACTCGCCGAGTCTGTTCATCGGACTCGGCGAGTCCATGCCATGCAACCGCTCAAACTGCCTTCTAAGGTCAGAACTGCTCCGACCATTCATAGGCCTGGCCTTCCTAGACTGGTCCATCACGTAAGGTCCTCATTTTGGTGCTCATGATACACCCCATGATTCATAACATACATATTGGCCTAAGGCATAAGGATTCCAATCCAAAACCTTCATCAATTCCCGAAATGTACAGGCATGGGACGTTCTGGACCTCCAAAGGTCCCAATACAGAGTCACAATCGTTTGGGGGACTAGGGTAGCATTCAATCTAATCACAAAAGGGTTCCACAAACCCTAATTCCATAAACACATCAACATAGCAGAGCATAACTCGAATTCTTACCTGAATAATGTGCCCTCTGCGTCCCCAAATTCTCAGAACGTGACTCCCTTGCTATTCCTTTAGCCAAGCCCTTCTCTTCCTTGCACAACAACTCTTCCAAGATCAACAATGGCCCTTAAACTTTGCTCCATATGCACCCAATCGATTTAGGGTTCTTCTCAGAAGGCTAAAATGAACAATGACGGCCAATAAGTGCCTCTTATACGTCCCAAACCTGAACGGTTAGGGTTTTTGCCAAACAGCGCAGACTCGCCGAGTCCATATCTGGACTCGTCGAGTCCAGTCGCGAACCCGCGACCCGGTCTGCGATCCTACTCGGCGAGTCCAGGCTCCAACTCGCCGAGTCCCCTCTTAAAACACCCCCAAATCATAGTTATATCAATATTTGGAATTCCGGGCTGTTACAACTCTCCCCCACTAGAACTAGACTTCGCCCTCGAAGTCTCACTCTGAAAATAGCCCCGGATGCTGCTCCCACATATCACGTTCCAAATCACAGTTCATTTCCGATCCCCTCCGGTGCTGCCACTGAACTAACACCAGAGGTATCTCCTTATTCCTCAGAACCTCGATCTTCCGTTCTCTGATGACCACTGGCTTCTCGGCATAATTCAGGCTTGCATCCAACTGAATGTCTTCTAATGGAACCACTGCCGACTCATCGGCTATATACTTCCTCAATTGCGACATATGAAAATATCGTGGATTTGTCTCAAATCCGTGGGCAACTCCAACCGGTAGACCCTCAGGCCTACCCCCGCAATCACATGAAAAGGCCCAATATACCGGGGCCCCAACTGGCCCTTCTTCTTGAATCGAATCACTCCTCTCCAAGGAGAGGCCTTCAGGAGTACGATGTCGCCGACCTGAAACTCAAGCTCGGATCGGTGGCTGTCTGCATAACTTTTCCTGTCGGCTCTGGGCGGTCAATAACCTCTGTCTCATCTGCTGAATCTGCTCTGTCGACTGAAGCCCGATCTCTGTACTGTCCATCGCTCTCTGTAATCGAAAATTACCCAAGATGTAACTCTGCTCTAAATCTCAACAATCACTCGACCCATAAGGGTTAGGAAACCATGAACCACCGGATCCCCGATCCAAAGCCCACTTTGTCCATCCCGGACCGACTGAGAGATCCATTCTCACTCTCAGAGCAACTCTCACAAGTTCTCCTCTTGCCATCACATACACCTACTGAACTAGTCCCAACACCCGCAGGTTGGAAGACCCGATACACTGATGATATCCTCGAACATCTCCCAAGATGAACCATTACATCCATCCTACAATCTGATCAGAATCACACGGAGAATTTAAGATTCTCTCTCCCCCTGCATCCCTTCTGAGCCTCAACAGCCATTTCCAACCCGGATGGGTTCCTACTTCGCTGCCGCGAACACGATGCTCAAAGCCATACTCGAAATACTCTAACCATAACTCTGCTCTGCAGCTTTCATTCTTGTGAACTTGCACTCCCCTTCGGAGTTACACACCTTTCCCTTTTCCTTCCAAGGGACCCTCTTGGCCATAATGCCACTCCAACCGGCGCCACGGTGCTCGCCCCAAGCGACACCACCCTTTTTGCGTAACCGCTATTCACATACTCGGGTTCTCATTGCAGGGACTCTCAATCTCATGCACTCTCTCCACTCATCAAAATCACTGCCTCAGCTAAACAAGATCACTACCCCGGGGCCAGACCCTCCAATGTAATCACATTGCAACATACACAATCCGAAATCTCAAACCGATCCAACAATACCATCAGAGTCCCCAGCATGACTGGACCGACTCTCATAACACACACTAGCCACTCGGGGCTGTATCTCTGTGGGTCCGTACACCCAAACTCTGTGAACCCTCAGGTTCTAACTCTAGGAACCTTCCGGTTCCAACTCTAGAGACATGCACAACATAAATCCCGTGGGATTAATGCAGTACAACCCATCACGTACCTCAAGCATACAAATACTCTGATCACATAACCCCAGTTACTTACTCAAGCTTGATCCCGGCCTTCTCTCAGGCCTCCACAATCAAATGTCCTAGGTCTGTATCCCGCCCCGCGTACTCGACAATCGCTCTCGTCAGCCTATACTCTGAGCTGATAAACACTGCTGAATCCCAACAGCTAAGCACCCTCACATACTCATCGATCTCCCGGGGAATTCTCCAATTCTCCCCCACTAAAGCACTGACTAACTGCCACGGATCGTCACTAACGACTTTTCAGAACAATCCTGCACAGAGAGAACATTTACCCACTGACTGCTTCCCACAAGCATAAGCAACCCTCAGCAAAACACCTCTAACAAATAACTTACCACATATAGCATACATATCACATATCATATCCGACCTTCAACCCAGTGCCGCATCTCCACTAACAACCCTCACGAACGATAACCAACGGAATACCCAACAATAACCCGTAACCAACCCACAACCTGCCAAAGGATGAATACCGCATCGAAAACCGCACAAGGCTACCGGCACCAAAACACCAAACTATAACCATGCCAACCCATCAGGGAACGACGAATGTCAAAGCGAAAACCTGAAGCACCAATCCATAACCATGCCAAACCCGCAAAGCAACGAATACTGCATCGAAATCCACACTACCAGCACAAACAATACGCCACAATCAACGCAAGCTAATCAAGACATCAAGAAAGCATCATACCCGCGGCTGCCTCCGGCACTGCTCCGTCTCCCTCTGTCGCAAGCAGATAAGCACGACCCTGAGCCCTTGGGGCTCCGCTCCATCCTGTCCTCCTCCTGAACTCCTCAAGGTGGCCGATGTTAGAGCCTGCACCGGTCCTGCAGAAAGCTGTGGACAATTGACCCTCAAATGTCCAGCCTGCTGACAATGATAACAAATTCTCGAATCCCGAATCGGCACTGACTGCCGACGGTCCCGCGCATAGTGCCCCTCTTTTCCGCACTTGCGGCATGCACCACCGGACCAGCAACTCCGGTGTGACCCCTCCCACACTTCCCATAAGTGTGGCCGCTCCGATCCCCCACTCTAACATCAACGGTACTGGACCGTTTCGGCGCTGGCTGCGACTGCATCGGAGCCTGCCTCAGCTCACACAACTGCAACTCCACCTCTAACTCACGCCGCATGGCGGCCTCCTGCAACACCAACAAGGCCTCGCACCTCTACGCAGAAACGAACTGTCTGATATCCCCCTTGAGCATACTCAGATATCGGAACATCTGAGCCTGCTCCGAAGCGAACTCAGGGCAAAACATCGCCCTCTCAATAAACATCCTGGTGATCTCAGTCACCGACTCCAAATCCTGTTTCAGCTCAAGGAACTCCCGAGCCAATCTCTCCTTTTCATCCCGCGGAACATAGCGAGTACTGAACATCTCTCTGAATTGTTCTCATGAAACCGCAGCCCTCTGCGCATCAGAAAATGACCTCGTGGTCAATCTCCACCAACCCTTCGCCCCGAGCCTCAACCGGTTCAGAGCACACCTCACCCTCTGGTCAGCAGGGCATAACTCGTGGAAAAATACCCCTCCACGTCTGATAACCATCTCATAGCAACAATCGGGTCCTGAACCCTATCGAACGTGGGAGGCTTCTTATAATAGAAGTCCCGATACTGAAAACCCCGACTAGCTCCTCCCCTTGTCGCTGCTACAGTCGTTGTAGCCGCCGCGGCAACCGTCTCTGCGAGAGCCGCATATCGCTCATCGAAATACTCAATCATGGCGGTCTCGATCGACCCAACAACTCCGGCAACTCAGCCCGGAACAATGCGGCAACCCCATCACGCAGGATCTCATGAATCCTCGCATCCCGCTCGCTCGTGCTCGTCCGACCGATAACCTTCGACGGCACTGATCCACCCGGAACTCGCTCTCCAGCTCCCGATCCTGATCCGGATCCACTATCATCATGCCTCGAAATCTCCATACTGAAGGCACCCTACCAATCTCAGACACTTCCCAAAATCCTGGGATCCAACTCTCGCAACCCCACCCTAGAGACCATGGTTTCCCTGATACGCGTATGGGTCCTGTGCTTTCAGTAGTACGGGCCCATACTACCTTCCACACCTACCCATATTTGTATGAAGTACTACCACAATACTCTAGGGAACATGCATAACAACTATCAACCCTCACCACTAGAGGAACACTGAGAACATCCCATAGGGGACCCTAGGCTACAGGCATCACATATCAGGCAACATTATCATGAATTCCTGAAGATCCCTAGCCTAACTCTAGCATGCTGTTCTATCAAGCTCAAATAAACAAATATCATGTATGGTATCTTGGGGTTACTTACTGGCTCCGGCTGATCGTACCTCCGCGTCCTCCTTTTACCAAATTTGAAAACCATTTTAATTTCTCATTTTAATTTCTCTTTTTAAAATCCTCCTCGATTTGAGACTGGAGTCACATGAATGTTTCCCCCAATTCACTCAAACCAAGGCTCTGATACCAACTTGTAACATCCAAAATTTCAAAACAATTAAAACTTTTCAAAATCACCCATTTTATTAACGTTGTTACAAAAAGGTTTTCAATACATTATTAAACAGAATAATTTCCCAGGTTCATATCATAAAACACCAACGCGAGGAACGGTACGATCACGCCTTGGCCTTGCCACAGACTCTTGAGAACCTGAAACATAAAACCACAACTGTAAGCCCGAAAGCTTAGTGAGATACCCCCAGAATACCAACCACATATACGCCTTTCCAGGCCCTGACCTTCCGGTCCATAACATATTGCCTTCCGGCCCATAACATATCGCCTTCCGGCCCTTAACATATTGCCTTCCGGCCCATAAGCATAAAATACATATATAACATAACAAACAATCATATAGCAGTTCATAGACAACCATCGATCAACAGATCACATATCATAGCATTACTCAAACAAGATACCGGTCTAGCCGGTCACTATCATAACATTACCCTATGAATCAGTCAACGTACTAAATGCATACATACGCCTTTCCAGGCCATGACCTTCCGGTCCACATAGTAATGCCTTCCGGCCTGTAACATATAATGACAACTACCCGGATTTCCATCCGGTAAAAAGGGTCGGCCTTGGTGCCATAAACCCTAACGATATAGTGAGGATAACTCACCTCGAAACTGCCGACTGAACAGATAGCTCAAGCTGCTCCGATCACTGATACGATCTCCACTTCTGGATAGTCACCAATGCACTGAACTCAAACAATAACAACAATTACCAAAATACCCCTGGAACCACTGGTCAATCCTTGGTCAAAGACAAGGTCAAAGTCAACCCCTGACTGACCCTACTCGCCGAGTCAACCCTATGACTCGCCGAGTCCCCATACTCAGAACTTCACTTAACCCGCGACCTAACTCGCCGAGTCGCCCCAAGACTCGCCGAGTTCAACGACTCTGAGTCCACTCGCCCTTGACTCACCGATTCCTTAAGATTCCTTTTCTACACGTCGAGTATCCCCTTTTTGCTCGACGAGTTCCTCCTGGAAGAATCGCGGGGCCACCCCGACTCAACTCGCCGAGTCTGAAGAACAACTCGACGAGTCCCAGTTATTCTTCAAGCTACTCGCCGAGTCTGTTCATCGGACTCGGCGAGTCCATGCCATGCAACCGCTCAAACTGCCTTCTAAGGTCAGAACTGCTCCGACCATTCATAGGCCTGGCCTTCCTAGACTGGTCCATCACGTAAGGTCCTCATTTTGGTGCTCATGATACACCCCATGATTCATAACATACATATTGGCCTAAGGCATAAGGATTCCAATCCAAAACCTTCATCAATTCCCGAAATGTATAGGCATGGGACGTTCTGGACCTCCAAAGGTCCCAATACAGAGTCACAATCGTTTGGGGGACTAGGGTAGCATTCAATCTAATCACAAAAGGGTTCCACAAACCCTAATTCCATAAACACATCAACATAGCAGAGCATAACTCGAATTCTTACCTGAATAATGTGCCCTCTGCGTCCCCGAATCCTCAGAACGTGACTCCCTTGCTGTTCCTTTAGCCAAGCCCTTCTCTTCCTTGCACAACAACTCTTCCAAGATCAACAATGGCCCTTAAACTTTGCTCCAGATGCACCCAATCGATTTAGGGTTCTTCTCAGAAGGCTAAAATGAACAATGACGGCCAATAAGTGCCTCTTATACGTCCCAAACCTGAACGGTTAGGGTTTTCGCCAAACAGCGCAGACTCGCCGAGTCCATATCTGGACTCGTCGAGTCCAGTCGCGAACCCGCGACCCGGTCTGCGATCCTACTCGGCGAGTCCAGGCTCCAACTCGCCGAGTCCCCTCTTAAAACACCCCCAAATCATAGTTATATCAATATTTGGAATTCCGGGTTGTTACAACAAAACTTCTGAAGGCCATAACTTCTTCGTTATAAGACCGTTTCCGACGATCCTTATATCCACGGAAAGCTAACGAGAAGCCCTACACTTCTATCAACTTTATTCCTCCTGAATCCCACTTGAACTTAAATCCAAAATTCATGAAAAGCCCGAACCAGTGCCTTAACAATAGATCTGGGCTCTAAAGCACAAACCAAACTCTTTTATCACACAACCTACCTCACATACATCCCAAAAGGGCATAACCTTTCTCTTTCAATGCCTCAAAACTTTCTCATACTCGGATTAAGGCCCACGGGCCTTAAATCACAAAATAATCCAGAACAGGGTGTTACAACAACTCCAAAATCTCCGATGAAGTTCTTTAGCCACATTTCCTCCTTCGACGCTTCACTTGCTGTTATGTACTCTGATTCGCACATTGAATCAACTATGGTCTCTTGTTTGGAACTTTTCCAAGTTACTGCTCATCTATTTAGGGTAAATACCTAGCCTAACTGAGAGCAGAAATTATCTTTGTCGTTCTGAAAACTGGCATCACTATACCCTGTTAATCTCAAGTCATCACTCCCACCGAGGGTAAGGACCCAGTCCTTAGTCCTCCATAAGTACTTAAAAATGTTCTTTACAGCAGTCTAGTGAACTCTAACAGGATTCCCTTGATATCTGCTGACCATGCTCAAAGCAAAGGCCACATCAGGGCGAGTACATGTCATAGCATACATGATTGAGCCAACTGCGAAAGCATATGGTATTCGACTCATTTTTGCTATTTCGGCATCGGTATTCGGGCTCTGAGTCTTACTCAGTGTAACGCCCGTAGATCCGGGCTAGTCAATTTAGAGACGTTAAGCATCAAAAATGACTTTTTGATAGAAGATTATTTAGAATGAATAACCTTAACTAAGTTGTGGTATATGTTACAAGGATTTTGTACATATAAAGAACGCTGAAATCCGAGTTATAACAAAGAAGTTATGACCTGTCGAAGTTTTGCGATAGAACCGACATGACACTGACTGACGTAAAAATTGAATTTATGTTAAAGCGATATTTAGCCCTAGTAACCTAAACGAATGTTGTAGAGTTCGTTAAACCGAGAGCGTGCATAAAAAGAATGCCCAAATCTAACTTCGTATGAGGAAGTTATGATTTTTCTAAGTTTCAACTTAGTAGTATGCAGCTTGAAACTTGAATTCGAGATCGAGTGATTGTTGGTCGAAACAATCTAAACGAGAATCGAAGATCTCGTTGATAGTAGTGCATTGGTGAAAAGACAGACGAAAACGGACGTCAGATGAAGAAGTTATGAATTTATAACGGAGTTTTCATGTCCCGGCCTACTAAAAATAAATAATAAAAATAAGGTCAAAATTAGCCGACGGAATCTAAACGAAAGTTGTAGAGCGTAGTCTCACCTATGCGTGGATATAAAGAACCTCGAAAACGGAGTTCGTATGAGGAAGATATGATTTTTTGAAGTTTATTAAATAATTAAAATATTAAATTTAAATATACATTCGGATATTATCCAAAGGGGGGGAGTCACCGGGGTTATCCGGGTTACGCCCAGGGTACCTAAGATTACGCCCAGCATAATCGAAGGCTCTAGCCTCTATATAAAGGGTGCGAGGGCAGCCGAGTTCTTTGCCAATTTTCTTTCCTTCTCTTTCGTTTTTGCATCGTTTTTCGTGCAAGAAATATCCTGAAGCCCCAGTATCAACCCCGAGACCCAAAGCAAGTCCCAAAGCCTGAAGATCCGGAGAAAAATAGTTTTCGAGCCAAAGCTTTGCCCACGAAAAGCCTGGTTTTGGAGAAAACATCTCGGTTTCGTCGCAAAAGATTATTTTAAGAGCCGTAGCACTGTCTGATCATCTTCTAATCAAGTGAGTGTGTAGTTATCTTCTTCTAACACATAAATATTAAGTGTTTGCTACGAAATATTATGTGTTTATATATTGTTATTTATTTGAGATAAGCGTGGAATTGATGTTTTATATATGTTTTAAATGAGTTAAACTGTATATGTATGTTATATCTACAAATATGTTGGGTAGAACATGGGTAGACGAATTAGTTGGTGTGTGATCACGGATGACTTTGAGGATGAGACGAAAGACGAACCTTGGTAGCTATGGATTTAGTACCGTATAGACGAACGTTGGTAGTTATGGATTTAGTACTATTAGATAAACGATGGTAGCTATGGATTTAGTACTGTTAGATAACTGTTGGTAGCTATGGACTTAGTACCTACAGTGGTAGCTATGGATTTTGTACCCGATGAACGAACCATAGCAGCTATGGAATTAGTGCATTACGAAATAACCTTGGCAGCTATTGTCTTAGTGCCTAATAAAGAATCCTGGCAGCTATTGTCTTAGTGCCTAATACGGAGTGAACGAATAGATGACTCTTAGGGTAGACCCTTAAGAGTAAGGAAGATAATGGGGATGAGTAATTGGAATGATCATTTGATGATTGAATATATATATATATATATATATATATATATATATATATATATATATATATATGATATAATATTGTGGGTTGAAAACCCTATATGCTCACCGGGCTCCCAAGCCTGACCCATTCAGTTTTCTTTGTATTACAGGTAATGGCACAAGAGTATAAGTTGGTGGACTTGACGAGAGATTTTGGATAATAGACCAGTAGTTGTCAATAATTGTTGTAAGGTCAAATTGTTCTGTTTATGCTTTTGGTCTGTATTGAACATGACATCCCGAGATTTTGTTATATAATGAAAATAAGTTTCTTTAAAGAAATGCTTTGATAAATTCTTATCATATTTTGTTTTGGGAACAAATTCCGCAACTGTTTTCTTTAAAAGATTACTCTGATTTTAAAAACAAAGCATAAACAAATTGGTCTTTTCTAGCCGTGAAATTGGGGATTTCACACTCAGTTTGGTATTGCTCTGGATAGGCAATTCTCCTTTCTTGGAATTTTCCATGCTGAAACGTTTCAACACTTTATCCAAGTAGGTACTTTGACTAAGTCCTATTAGTCTTTTATTCCTATTTCTCAATATACTTATCCCTAGAATGTAAGCCGCTTCCTCGAGGTCATTTATAGCGAAACACTTCCCAAGACAGGACTTAACCTCCTGTAAGGTTGGGACGTCGTTTCCTATGAGTAGTATGTCATCCACATACAATACCAGAAAGCTAACTAAACTCCACTAGCCTTGACATACACACAAGACTCATCATCGCTTCTAAAAAAACCAAACTCTTTGACTTTCTCATTGAAATAAAGATTTCATCTGTGATATGCTTGTTTCAATCCATAAATGGATTTCTCAAGATTACACACTCTATTAGGGTACTTCGCATCTATAAAACCCTCTGGCTGACTTATGTAAACATCTTCAGCCAACTTCCCATTTAGGAAAACGGTTTTGACATCCATTTGCCATATTTCATAATCATGAAATGCAACCATGGCTAACATAACCTTTATAGATTTGATCTTCGCTACTGGTGAGAAGGTCTCGTCATAGTCAACTCCAGGAGTTTGAGTAAAGCCCTTCACAACCAATCGTGCCTTATATGTGTGTACTTTCCCATCCATATCAGTCTTCTTCTTGAAGATCCACTTGCACCCGACCGTCTTACAGCCTGGTACATGTTCAACCAAGTTCCAAACTTGATTGTCATACATGGACTGAATCTCGCTGTCCATAGCCTCTTTCCATTTTTCGAACTCGGGGCCCGCCATGGCTTCCTTGTAGTTAGATGGCTCATCCAAATTTACCAGTGTACTATCACTGATAAACGTATCACCTTACATAGTAATATGAAAACCATAAAACTCTGGTGCCATTCTAACTCTACTGGAACGTCTCAGAGGTAAGGACTCGTCAACCGGTTCAACAGGAGTTTCCTCCTCGGGTTGAGCGCTAGTGTTTGAGGTTCCTTTATCACTTAACTCTTGAAGCTCTTCAAGGTCAATTTTCCTCCTACTGTCCTCTTGGCATGTGAGTTCTCTTTCACATAAAACCCCTCTTCTTGCAATGAAGACAACATTGTCACTCAGTCTATAGAAGAGATATCAAAAGATTTATGTGGGTAGCCGATGAAAATACAACGCTTACTGCGAGGTCCGAGCTTGTCGTGAGTCTCTCGTCTGACGAAAGCCTCGCAACCCCAAACATTGATGTGTGCTAATGAGGGAACCTTCCTTGTCCACATTTTGTGAGGTGTTTTGGCAACCTGCTTAGTTGGGACTAGATTAAGGATATGGGCGACCGTCTTCTAAGGCATACCTCCAGAATGAGATAGGTAGCAAAGCTCGACTCATCATTGACCGAACGATGTCCAACAAGGTTCGATTGCGCCTCTCAGCCACACCATTCAGCTGCGGTGTCCTATGTGGCATCAATTGTGAAACAATTCCACATTCCTTAAGATAGTCGTGGAACTCAATACTAAAATACTCACCACCTCGATCGGATCGAAGCATCTTTATCTTCTTTCCCAGCTGATTCTCCACTTCTTGTTGAAACTCCTTAAACTTTTCAAAAGTTTCTGACTAATGCTTGATTAAGTAGATATACTTATATCTGCTATAATCATTAGTAGAAGTCACATAGAAGCGGTTAGCATCCCTTGTGGTGGATCTGAAGGGTCCACACATATCGGTGTGTATGAGATCCAACAAACCCTCACCTCTTTCACAAGTACCAGTGAAAGGTGACTTGGTCATCTTTCCAAGCTAACAAGATTCGCATGTTTCATCCGACTTTAAGTCAAATGAATCCAACACTCCATCCTTTTGGAGTTGGGCTATGCGCTTCTTGTTAACATGTCCAAGACGAAAATGCCATAGGCCTGCTTTTTCCAAACCATTGGACGAATCAATATGCAATACATTATTTCCTAAGTTGTCAACAACCATCACAGTTTCATTTATACCATTACAAGGCAATGCTTCAAAATGAAAGGTACCATTATAAAAAGCATTAATGTTAGGGTGCAAAGTCACTCTTGGATGTATTTGTGCTTTACTCCTTTGTATGTGAGTAATGTGTTGTGTTTCCTTTATAAGGAAATGAGTGACACTCATTTTATGAAAGGAACACTTTGAGAGCATTAGTTTAGAGAGAGAAATGAAAAGACCCATTTGTACTCTTTCTATCAATACTAATGAGAGCTAAACCCATATTTATTTACTTCATGTGTTCTTGATTGTGACATCCCCAATTTCGCGGCCAGAAAAGACCGATTTGTTTATGCTTTGTTTTAAAATCAGAATAATCCTTTTTAAGGAAAACAGTTGCGGAATTTATTCCCAAAACAAAATATGATAACCATTTATCAAAACATTTCTCAAAGAGAATGTATTTTCATTAAATAATAAAACCTCGGGATGTCATGTTCCAATACAGACGAAAAGCATAAACAATATAAAATAGACCTTACAACAGTTATTTATAACTACTGATCTATATTCCAAAATCTCTCGTCAAGTCCATCAACTTATACTCTTGTGTCATTACCTGTAATGCAAAGAAAACTGAGTGGGTCAGGCTTGGGAGCCTGGTGAGCATATAGGGTTTTCAACCCACAATATTATATCTTATATATATATATATATATATATATATATATATATATATATATATATATATATATATATATTCAATCATTGAACGATCATTCCAATTACCCATCCCCATTATCTTCCTTACTCTTAACGGTCTACCCTAAGAGTCATCTATTCGTTCACTCCGTAATAGGCACTAAGACAATAGCAGCCAAGATTCTTTATTAGGCACTAAGACAATAGCTGCCAAGGTTCTTTCATAAAGCACTAATTCCATAGCTGCTATGGTTCATTCATCGGGTACTAAATCTATAGCTACCAATGTAGGTACTAAGTCCATAGCTACCAACGTTTATCTAACAGTACTAAATCCATAGCTACCGGTGTAGGTACTAAGTCCATAGCTACCAACGTTTATCTAACAGTACTAAATCCATAGCTACCATCGTCTATCTAACAGTACTAAATCCATAGCTACCAACGTTTGTCTATACGGTACTAAATCCATAGATACCAAGGTTCATCTATACAGTACTAAATCCATAGTTACCAAGGTTCATCTATACAGTACTAAATCCATAGCTACCAAGGTTCTTCCTTCGTCTCATACTCAAACTCATCCGTCATCACACACCAACTAATTCGTCTACCCCTGTTCTACCCAACATATTTGTAGATATAACATACATATACAGTTTAACTCATTTAAAACCTATATAAAACATCCATTCCACGCTTATCTCAAATAAACGACAATATAGAAACACATAACACGTATATCGTAGCAAATATTTAATACTTATGTGTTAGAAGAAAGTAACTATACACTCACACAAAACATATACTTAATACATTCAAACAATACTTGTATTAAAATCATGTTTATGAAAGGGACTATACACCCACACATATATACAACTTTATATTATACACATAGCACGTATTTCATAGCAAATACTTAATATTTATGTGGTAGAAGAAAGTGACCACACACTCACTTGATCAGAAGATGATCGGACAACACTACGACTCTTCAAGTAGATATTCTTCGGTGACACCGGGATCACTTCACACACCGGGTTTCTCGCGGACAGAGCTTCGGCTCGGAAACTCTTTTCTTCTCGGGATCTTCGGGCTTCGGTCCATGCTTCGGGTCTCGGGATTGATACCAGGGCTTCGGGGGTATTTCTTTGCACGTAAATCGATGTAATACAGGTGAGAGATGAGAGAATGAGCAACCAAACTCGGCTGGCCCTTCAAATCTATTTATAGGGCAAAATCTGCCCTTGCCACGTCGTGGCTCCTTTTTCCACGTCGTGGGCTTGGTCATCACTGCATGAGTCATCGCAAGTTGCATCTGGGGGACTCCCGGAGGTGTCAGAAGACTGGCCATGTCGTGGCACTGCTTGCCACGTCGTGGTATCTGACAGTTTTGGGGTTTCGCGCCCCGAACTTCAGAAATTCATAACTTTCGCATGCGAACTTCGTTTTCGACGTTCTTTATATCGACGCGAAGGTAAGATTATGCTCTACAACTCTCGTTTAGACTCCATTGGATAATTTTAACTTTATTTTTAATATATTATAATTATATTACTTATATATTATTTTTAGTAGGCTGGGACAGGAACACTCCGTTATAAACTCATAACTCCTTCGTCTGACGTTCGTTTTCGTCCGTCTTTCCGTCATTGCACTACTATCGATGAGATATTAAATTCTCATTTAGATTGTTTTTGGATAAATATCGCTCTAACGTAAATTCACTATTTACGTCGCGCTGTGTCGTGCCGGTTCTGTCGCGAAACTTCGACATGTCATAACTTCTTCGTTATAACTCGGATTTCGGCGTTCTTTATATGTACGAAATCCTTGTAACATATAATATAACTTAGTTAAGATTAATCATTCTAAATAATCTTCCATCAAAAAGTCATTTTTGATGCTTATCATCTCTAAATTCACTAGCCCGGATCTACGAGCGTTACATTGATTTCTATGATGATTCACTAGATCTTCTCTAATTCCACACATGTCATCATAATCAACACCACTACAATTGGTATCAGAGCAGGTGTTCTTGATTAGATCAAGAATTGATCCTTGATGGTTTTCTAGATTTGGTGATTCTTCATGTTCTTATTGATCTTCGTCACTACTAGAAAAACAGCCTTTTACGACGCTCATTGCGCGTCGTAAAACGCTCAGACGACGCACAAATGCGCGTCAAGGAAGGCCCTGTCATAAAGAGAGACGACGCGAATTTATGACGCATGGTTATGACACGCAATGCGTATCAAGGAAGGCCTTGTCATAAAGGAAGACGACACGCATTTGCGTGTCGTAACCTTACGACGCGCTTGTTTATGACACGCAATGCGTATCAAGGAAGCCTCTGTCATAAATGAAGACGACACACATTTTTGCGTGTCATAATTTTAAATGTTTTTAAAATTATATATTTTTGATAGATTTACTAATTTTCAAATTAAATAACACATCACAAGTCTCATAATATAAAATAAAATACCATAAACAATAAAGATAATTTATTGCACTAATACGTCAAATACAAATAATCATTCCAATAGTAAGTAAATGTAACACATTGCTAATATTGCATAATATTTATTATATAAAACAAAACATGTACAACATTAAAAGAAAAGGAGGATCTGCAAGCCCTGAATCCATTAAGTGTGGTCTGAACTCCAGTGAACTCTCATTCCAATTCCTGTTAAGTAACTTGGTCTAGGTGGACTAACAGGTGGAGTTCTAAAAGTCAAAGGCAGGTGACCTAAAAAAAGATAAACTTTTTACTAAAAAAGAAAAGGAGAATGAACAAAGATAAGGAATTAAGAGAATACTGACCTCAAGATCAACAAACTCGAACCATGGGCAACAATCCAAGATTTCACAATTGAAAACAAATGTGTCTTACAAGAGACCCTGCATCTGCTTCAAGCATATCAGAAACCTTCATAAACTAAAGCACATAATTATTCCATGATTTGTACAAATATATGACTCCTTCCACAGTCTTGGAAGGGTTCTTTTGATTCAAAACAACCATTCTGTATTTCACCCAAAAGTTCTTATCAGGGTCAGTCCCAACAGATTGATCACTCTCCAGATATATGCATATTGTGTCAAAAGACTCATATACCCCTGCATTATGAAAACAAGATTGTTACCATACAGACAAACCCCTCTTTAGCATATTTGGTTATAAAACTAAAAACTATACATACTGCATTATGAAAACAAGACGAAGCTCGCATCCACCAGCTTGAAAGAATCTACTAAATATCTTACGGGTTTCCATTATATCTCATTCATATCAAACCAAGAAGATGATCGAGCTAATCCGGCTAGACTATTACAGGTTTCCATTATATCTCATTCATATCAAACCAACAAAAAATGATCATTAATATAATGATTCATTCCATTACCTTGTCTATTTCATTCCATTCCATCCAACCAAACATACCTCAAGAGTATTTAACGTGATGACTAGGACTTGTTTCCTTATAATTTATTTAAATATTACAAACAAGATAATCTTATAGTTAAAAACGCATCCAAACATATTTAATTTTAACAGTGATTTATAGTAAAAATCATACCTCTTTTTATATGTTTACAACCTCAGCATAGAATTGTTTCTTTGAGTAGCCAGATTTTCTCAATTTGGCAATAGCATATGCATTTTTTAGCTTCATGTATATAGAAAACAAGTAGTACCAAGTCAATAGACAAAGAAAGGTAAAACTGAAACTTGAAAATTAAAGATAAGTTAAATTACACTTTCAGCTTAAAAAGATTATATATATATATATATATATATATATATATATATATATATTACTCGTATAAAGAAGCATTCAGAATGTAAAATTATATATATATATATAAAGATTTATATATATATATATATATATATATATATATATATATATATATTACTCGTATAAAGAAGCATTCAGAATGTAAAATTTCATGTAAAAGCTAGTAAAGTAGATGTAATTGTAACATCTAGAAAAATATCATCTTTTGTTCTTCTCCATCCAATCCTTGTGAACCACCTGCAGATGAAGCGTCTAATTAAGCTCTTTTAATCAACTCAAATATCTAAATTACCTTTTGTTCTTCCGGATTTTAAATTACCTTTTGTGGTGGAAAGTGATGCTTCGGGGCGAGGTATCGGTGCTGTACTTATGCAAAATCAGAAACCGATAGCCTATTTTAGTAAGGCATTAAGTGACCGCAACTTAGTTAAATCGGCCTACAAACGAGAAATCATGGCCTTGGTGCTTTCAGTTCAACATTGATGTTCCTATTTGCTTGGTACCACTTTTACCATGTATACAGATCAAAAGAGTCTAAATTTTTTGCTGCAAAAACGAATTACTAGCCCCGATCAGCAGAATTAGGTAGCAAAGTTGCTGGGATATGACTTTGAGATATGTTATAAACCGGGCAGGGAAAATAGAGTTGTTGATGATCTGTCAAGAAGGGCAGAAGATGGTGAAATTATGGCATTGGTCTCAGAACCTTCATGGCTACAGGGAGGGGAGTTGTTGACAGAAACACAACATGATGCTGATCTACAAAGGTTAAAGACTGATTGTGAATCAAATCCTACATATCATCCCGGTTATCAAGTAAAAAATGGAGTTTTATATTACAAGGGGCGATTGGTAATTTCCAAAAAATCAAAATTTATTCCTGATCTTCTGAAAGAATTCCACGAATCAACATATGGGGGACACTCAGGATATTATCGCACCTATCGAAGATTAGCGGGTAACCTCTATTGGTCGGGTATGGTTTCATGAGTGAAAGAGTGTGTGAAGGCTTGTATTACTTCAAACAATTAAACAAATACTCATATCATCAGATGATAATACTGTATGACCTGAGTGTATGTATTTCAGTCCTCGAAGAAGCTGATAAAGAAAGAATTGATGGTGTTCTAGTGTTAAGTCATTGTTTCCTTTAATAACCTGATGTAGACCAGATCCCATAAAACTCTCAATTTTGTCTTCGTTATAAATATAATTTGTGTACTTTTGGATACTTACCAGACTTGTAGAGATGAAAACCTTCTTCTTTGTGCTTCCTAATACCAACATCAGGATTTTAGAGATGAAAGTGTTGTTGTCAACTCGACCTCTGGATACCTTTCCAAAACTTTGAATCATCATGGTCTGAAAAAGATGAACAAACCAAGATTATATAGTAATAATTTTGTCGATTAAGCAATCTAGGTGTTTATAATTATAGAATTTAAGGTGTTTACCATTCTTATGTGATAAATGACAAGCTTTTTAAGGCTAATTTGGTTATGAGGATAAGGAGGGCATTTATGTGTTTTGGTCAGATGTTCGATAGAAAGGTAAGGTATGATATGCTTACCTCGTATCTCTGAATCTGATATTCCTCAATCGTAGTCACATACTGCGAATAAGTATTTGTAAGTCCAGCAATCACAACATGAAATTCTTCTTTTTCTTCTTCCTCTCCAAATGAAGCCAAAACTTCCTTCACCGCATCACGCAGACGCCTCCCGGCCATTGTTGTGAATTCTACAAAAACCATAAAAACAAGTGGAAAATCAGTAACACTAAGTATGCCAAGTATAAGATTTAATGAAACACATGGTTTTATGTCCTTATATGTTACATGGATCTGTATAGTTTATGAGTTTAAGCGAAAGTATGGTTATCTGAATGAATGAATATTGTGGGTAAAAAATGATCTGAAGAATGGAGCAATAAATAATTACCTCCTGGAACACTGAGAATAACAAGTTGCCCGATTTGCAAAATCTGAATTGGTAGTGTGGCAGGCTGCATAAATTTTTTTTGTCAACTCATGATAATTAAGTAGCATTCATAAAGAAATTTTAGATGAGATTAGGACATACAGCCTAGTCATATGGATCATGCATTTCACAAGTGTCGATCAGAATGGGTTTGGGATCCTGACAATTGATCTGCTCCTCATCTAGTTTTTTCAGTAACCCTCCAACCAACTTCCAGATGCATTTCCCTAAAACATTACATTGCTAAATTTAGATCCATTAATTTAATAATTAAGTGTGTAGTGTAGAGATATAAAATCCTGCTTGGTCATCTACCTGTTTGAAGTCAAATGCTCTAGGTCCATCAGTGGTTCCAGCAGCAAAAGCAAATCCCATAGCAGCAGGGCACGTTTTGACATTATTATTATTATTATTATTATTATTATTAGCTGCTTCTGAAAGTTAGACTTTGAGGTTGGAAAAATCAATGTATGTGTGGAAATAATTAACTTTCCCTTTCAGTTGTTCAGACACACTTTCAAAGAGTTGTGTGGCTTTTTTAAATTGTCGTTCACCAATGATACGTGTGCTCTCGAATTCATCTGGGTACCTAAATAAAATCTCCAACAATATAAGTTTGATACTACTATTAAAACTCAATCTAGTGTTTTTGGGCCAATGGAATGGAATGGTTCATTCCATTGGAATAAAAGAAACAGAATGGACCTTTCTTACATTTTGTTATTCTTCATTAAAGAGCCAGTGAGTGTTTCTTTTTCATTCCATTATGATTTTCATTCTGTTATAACTTTACTTTCTGAAAATATTTTTTTTATTACATTCTTATTTGCCTTCTAATGATGTTTAATTTTTTTAGTTTAGTAATATAAATTCTATAATTATAAATTATATATATATATATATAATGGTAAATACCTCACTTTGATAATGATAACCTATCATTAAGCAATCTCGCATCACCCGTATCTTCAAAAGATTCTACCTTATAACATGATGTTCATTCTAGGTGGTTAGAGGAGAGGAATACCATTGGTCAAATATCTTTTCACCCTGTTTTTCTGGTAAAAGCTATTATATTCACCATATATCATTGTGTATTGAAGCGCTACCTTTTTACTTATATTTGAAATTTTTTTGTTTCTAATATTCACATTAATGATAATAGTAATCAGAGTGCAATCTGGGCATCACATTCATAACAAATTTGTTGCTCTATAGAGGATTGTAGTGGCTACTGAGGGAACTATTTGAGCCTCTTCTAAGACCCAACAAAAAGCGGAAAAATAACAGAGGTCTGGTGTTCAGCTTATATCTTTTCTAGAGAGAAATAGAGAAAAATAACAGAGATTTTAGTGATCGCCTTACAAAAATAAAAATCAACAACATGGTCTTCCTCCTCTTCCCATTTACTCTCCATTTTTCTAAGCCAACGTAAGAAGAAACCAACCTATTAGAATGTTGATTCCATTTCTTGCTTCTTGTCACCACATTGATGAAAACAAAACTTATTAAATTAAGGATTTTATGTTCTATAAACCAAATCAAGAAGAAATAAACAGCTCTGATAAACTTCATGTAAGAAAAATAGAAAAATAATATATACCTTTTTTCAAGGAACCATGTTTGGGATACTCACAGTGGTGTGTATCTATGATTGCAACCCAGAGAGGGAGGGGTGTAGTGGCTGAGCGATGTTAATAGAGAATAATGAAGACTGAAGGTGGTGGTGGTGCATTGTGGGTGCGGTAGTCTGGTGGATGAGTTGGTGGCGGTGTTCATTGTGCGGAGGGATTAGGGTTTCTAGAGTGAGAGACGAAAGGGGGAAGTGGGGGAAATGTCTGCAGAAGGAAGCATGTAATCAAGATCTTTGAAGAAGTGTGTCTAGAAGAAAAGAAGAAGGATAATCGGCGGCGATTAATAACGAAGCAACTCCTCAATTTAGGCGTGTGTTTCCTTAGAATATGTTTGATTGCTTTGATTTAGGCGTGAGATGTTGTAATTTCCCTTGTGTTCGTGTTCAGCTCCGCTGCCCTGGGCTAAAAAAAATAATATACGATTAATTTTGGTCCAATTAAACTATACATACCATAAAAGCTCTCAAAAACTTGATGCCCCCAAATCAATGATGCCTTGGGCCACAACTTGCTATTCTAGAAGATTGTGTCATAAGATGGTAAACGAGCACCATGACAACCACTACAACCACCATCTGTGCAACTAAACAACCGAAGCAAGAAGATATGGTATCTGGTATTAGGGTTTGTAGAGAAAAGGGAAGAAGAGAATGAGGGAGATCTTCAAGCGAGATATTTAAAAATTTTAGAATTTTAAGAGGATTCGATTTCCCCCTTGAACGCGCATTTTGAGTGAAAAATTATAAAGCTACACTCACAGAGGACGTACATGCACCCTCCGTGTTTGTATCTTTTTTTGTGGGACAATAGTTTTAGGGCACGCAAAAAATGTGCGTCCAAAATTCTTCAAATTTCTAAAGATCTGACATTATTTTTAGGGCACCCCTTTTGCATATCATTAATCAGTGCGTATCGTAAAAAGCGCATCATTAAAGGTCTGTTTTCTAGTAGTGCGTGTTTTGAGAGTGTTTTGTGTTCTAGAAATCGAATTTTTCCTTGATTTGATCCATAATTCGATTTTCTCTCTCTAGAATACTTGTTTGTACCACTTTCTCTCACTATAATTTGGTTCATATTCACTTTCTCACTCTAGAGATCTCCTTGATTTTCACTTTCTCTCTCTAGAAAACCTAAGTTCATATCGTTTGACTCGAAAGAAAAGAAGCAATTATGGAGAAATGGATGATTCAGAGTGAAAATTTTCAAAGTGAATGCACTTTTGAATATCTTCTTTATAGCTTGACTATTGGAGTGAAAAGTGAAAGGGATCTCGTTGTAAATGGCGAAAAGAATGAAGTCGTAGAATTAATTAGTTGTCTAATTTATCAAACCAAAGATTTTTTGATCGTTTGGTTACAACATATCAAAAGAGACGAAGAAATAAGAAAGAAGGAGAAGTCATAAAAGGAATTCCTCGTGCTGAATGCAAATATGGAAGCAATAAACTTGAATATTATGCAGATTGTCGTGAAGCTTGGGAACGTGTTCTTGATGATGATCATGATGTTCAATAAAAAGGAGTTCAAGTTGCTTCTCAAGATGAAAAAGTTTTTTGCTCGATTGGAGTTCAAACAGATGATATTTTGTGTTCTTGTGATTCGTTTGAACAGAAGTCGGTGATCCAAGAAATTAACAAGTATCAAACTCCAAAAGATTTTATTCAGACTCAAAAAGTTGAAGTTGTAGAAAGTGGGTTTGTTCATGAAATCAAGTCTTCAAGATGAAAAAAGATGAGAAAGAAAAAGAAGAAGAAGATTAAACGCAAAAACAAGCAACAATCCGTGAATCAAATTTGGGTTCCAAAGCAATAATCTATAAAGGTTGCATTGAATTTGAAGTCAAAACCCAAAAGTGTTGGTGGTTCTTTTGAAGATATTCTTGGATCGTTGAAGAACACGAAGAACGAGTTGTACATCACGCATAGTGGGTGGTACAATGTTCAAATTGAAGATTTTCTCATTCCAACAAAGAACCAAGATCTTCTAAATTTGATTCGTTCATTGAAAAAGAAACTCGATTCGTCAAAAAGCTATCACAAATTCTCAAATGGATTCCAAAACGTCCATGATTTCGATTCATGTTTTGTTTTCGTTTTTCATTTTTGATCGATTTGCTTCATTGGATCATATTTATTTCAACTACTTTGTTTGATCCAATTATTTTTCTTAGATTAAAAGTTCAAAAATAAAAATCAAATTCCAAATTTTTTTTCCTTTTGAAGTTACTGTTCATGACCACATTTGAGCCCTAATACATAATATTTTTTGTTTAATTTCATGATCTGATCTGATACAATTCCATTGAGCCCATTAATCGATTTTTGTTTGAGCCCAATTAGATATTGAATGATCGAACACTATTTGCTTTTGTCCAAGTCTTATACATAATGTGTTATCGGCTTCGCATTTGTTCTTCGGTTCTTGACTATCGATTCACAAATCCTCGTCGCTTTCTAATTGTTGATAGATCGATTGAAAAGAATGATCAATTTCGGGGGTGTTTGGATAGGAAAAAAAGAGGAGCTTATTGTTTATTCTCACAATAAGCTAATTTAAATGTTTGGATAAAATCCAACTTATTGTGCTAATAAATGTTTGGATAAAATCCCTATGCTTATTGCTTATTGCTAATTTCCACCGCAAATAAGCAATAAGCTAATAAGCTAATCCTAACACCCCATTCTTGATTATGAATCGAAATCACATGTTAATTAATTTTGATTTGAATGTTGTTGAAATCTTGGAAGAGTCAAAGTCGAAAGTCTAAATCGGGTTATAAAAGCATCTGGAATCTATTTGAGTTTGATACTCGGAACTGAAGTTTCAAAGTAGTGGAATGTGATTTGAAAGTCGATTTGTAAAAGCAAAATATCTTGCTTGATTTGGAATCGATGACTTTTGTTATTGTCTGGGTTCGTGAATGAAAAAGCGAAGGCTAGAATTGCGCTATTAATTTCAAAGCGAATGGTTGTTGATTGTTGATATCAACTGATTTTGGTGATCGATTTTGTGTTTGGTTGAATGAAAAACATATCGTGAAGGGCACTGGGATATCGACGATTGTTGATTTTGATTTATTTCAATGGTCAACTTTGGTTTGATGTTGAAGAACTAGAAAGTGATGTCGACTTTGGATGTAATCTTGGGTCGATTGATGCACAGGTGGCTGACGAAGGCTAGATTGAAGAATCGATGTGTGAAAACTTGATTTTAGGGTTAGATTTCGAAGGTCTGTGTATGGTTTGGAATTGAAACTGTAATCGATACATGCTTTCAACTATTGGAGTCGATAGTCACATATTGGAATTGATTTGGGATGGACAGATGGTTCCTTATGTTGGTTCGATTTCAAATGTTTGAAGAGTTGGAAAGCAGTATGTTTGAAAACGATTGCTTGATTTAGAGACGGGAAGTCGAATTTTTTAGATGTCGATGGCGACTGGGATATTTTAGAGTCAAAGAACAATCAATTGGGTATCGATGATTGTTTAAGTTTTGATGTCGATTGTTGTACAATCGATTTCGAAGGTCTCAAAGTAATGATTTTGGATGTCGATTGATTTCAAAAGTTGGATATTGATGGTTTTGGTCACTGTAAAGAAAAGCAAAGCTGGTTAAGATGTTACTGTTCACGATTAAGCGTTCGATATGCTTCAGATTCGCAAGTGGTGAGTGTTATCGATAGACGAATTTTTTTTTTTGTGGATCGCGAAGGTTTTGCAGCCAATGTGGCGAAGATTTTGTGTAAATGTTTTGAAGTCACGTTCGCGAACTGGAACAAATGATTTGGGGAGGAAACCAACTAAGTTTCGAAATTGGTCCTTAAACTTTCGAAATATTGACAGTTTGCACCCAATAAGGACTAAACTTTCGAAAGTTTGAAGAAGTGTACAGAAGTTTCGAAATTAGTACCTGAAGTTTCGAAAATTTAGCTGACCATACCCAAATTCGAATTTGGGGTAATTTTCGACGGGTTGAAAGAAAAGAGGCAAAATTTTCGAAAGTAGTCCCTGATTTTTTGAAAGTTTGGTTGTTTATACCCAATTTCGAAAATGGCGTTGAGAATATCAAGAATGTTCATTTCTGGTCCCTGCAATTTGTGTAAATTTACACTTTATGCTCAGTTTCGCAAATAGGGTAAAGTTTCGCATCTTAAGCTGTTTTTGGTGCAACGGGTCCCTGCAGAATTCAGAAAGTGACAGTTTTTACCCGAATTTTGGAAAATCTTTCAACTCTCACCCAAAAGTCGAAATTTTCACAAATTGGATATTTTTCAAGGCTTTTTTGTGATTGTTTTTCCGTGCAAATTTTTCGGGAGTTTCATTTTTGGTGCACATCAAAGGGGAGTATTGTGAAATTTATTCGTAGGGCGCTTCTCACGTTTAATGGGTTTTATAATCATTTTTTGATTATAAAAAGGGGGGAGAATGATGGGTATTTGAAGCGAGTTTTTCGGGTATTCATTTGCGGATTTAAAGACCATTGTTACTTCGAGGGCGAGTGTGATCTTGATCGTGCAAGCTCGTTGGATATTGAAGCCGCACATCCAATCCTAACTTTGAGGGGGAGAATGTTAGGGTGAAAAGTCACTCTTGGATGTATTTGTGTTTTACTCCTTTGTATGTGAGTAATGAGTTGTCTTTCCTTTGTAAGGAAGTGAGTGACACTCATTTTATGAAAGGAACACTTTGAGAGCATTAGTTTAGAGAGAGAAATTGCAAGACCCATTTGTACTCTTTCTATCAATACTAATGAGAGCTAAACCTAGATTTATTTACTTCATGTGTTCTTGATTTCTATGATGATTCACTAGATCTTTTCTAATTCCGCACATGCCATCATAATCAACACCACTACAAGTTGCCATCAATTGATTATTTATTAGTATAATTTGATTATTAATAAATATATCAACACTTTTATTTAATTAGGGAAATTATTATTTCATGGAAATAATATTTTACTAATTGGAAATTTATTATTTATGGAAAATATTTATTGGAGAGATAACAACTTGTGAAATATATCATAAAGTATGATTATTTATAAGTTATATTTATATCTTAATAAACTAGTTAGAGTTTATTCATATAAAATGTAGTTTTATAATATATATATATATATATATATATATATATATATATGTATGTATGTATGTATGTATGTATGTATGTATGTATGTATGTATCTATTGGGCTTGGTGTCTAAGCCCATAACTATAACTGAGATGTACTTGACTCGATTGTAGCATGGTCCTTTTTGGGTTGCCTTCACCCATGCAATTTGATAGGATAGATTTTGAGAATAAGGTTATTTATGGTTTATTAATATATTAAAAGTATAATATATTAATATGAAATCATATTATCTAATTAGTATTGAACAAGAATTAATTTTGAATTAATTTTGTGGTCAAAAGAGACTAATTAAATATATGAGGATTGATTATGTAAATCAATGATTCTTGTAGTGTGAGCCAATGATCCATGATTATGTAGATGGGCTAAACTAATCCATGGATAGTCTATGGAGGTTAAATCCATGGAGCATGAGAATGTGGAAAGTCATGGGTCATCAGGGTTTACAAAGTGTAACCCTAGCATGTGCAACACTACAAATAAGCCCCCCTTAGATCCAAAATCGGTTGCCACTTACTTTTCAAGAGGGTGAAGTTGATTTTGTGCTTGTAACATATTCTCTCAAGCCTCCTCTTGCATATTGGTGTTTGTGAACCAATAGAGGCATCACGCTTGAGGTGCTCGAGCTTTCAAAGGTCAAGAACTACAAGTCCTTCTAAGAGGTAAGTCATCTAACTAGTTGTATCATTCAATTGTTCAAATGTATGTTAGTTAGAACAATGCTTTGGAAAAATGAAAATATGCATGTATAATTAGAGAAAACATAGATCCAAAGCATTTAGGTTTGCATGTGCACCATAGGAGTGTTATAGTGCTCAAAACCCAACAGTGGTATCAAGCCTATGATTGTTTTCTATTATATTTGATGTTTACTAGTTTTTCAAAGCTAAAAAAGTCGAAATTTTGGCCTCTGACTGGTGAAATCACCGAATCCATGAACAGACTCGACGAGTCCACTTAGTAACAGAGCAACTCCCCAAGTCAGTTCATGCACTCGACGAGTTGAAGGCTCTGTTTGCAGAATTCCGAGTTTCTTGGCCTGGTTTGGATTGGGAACACTACCACAAACTGTTTTGGATCATTGTAAATGTTTTTTATGATATGGTAGTGCTTGTACTCATCCAACCACAAGATAATTGTCAAAGTTTTAAAATAATTGTTGTTTTATATAAATAAAGTTGCTTGCAAATTGTTGACTTAAAATTATCTTGTTTATGAGTTTGGTTAGATCATCCATGAATTATCTGATAATTTTTGTTGTTAGAAAATGATCTAAATGAATTTTAATGACCTCCATAACTTGTCCTCAAGTTATGGAAAATGAAAGGTTTCATGCATTAAAATCCAACTAAACTCATAAGTTATGAACATGAAGAGTTTTGACAAGTTTCAAAACTTGCCCTCAAGTTTTGAAATTTGTAAAGTCACACTAATGAAACTTTAATTCCAAACCTTATAGTTGTAAAAGTTAAAATTCAACCCTTATACTTTATAATATTATAAGTTTAATATATATATATATATATATATATATATATATATATATATATATATATATATATATACACACACATACATATATGTATGTATAAGATAAGTCGGTCTTACCGTTAGTAGGCCTCATTCGTGAAGTCGGTCTATAAGGGGGGGTATAAGGTTACTGCCTATAAAATGGTGGTTTAATGGGTGTCCACTCTCGCCCACCGCTTCCTTAACTGGTGGAGGGTCGTTAGCTGAACGGATAAGATAGGACATTAATTCTCACTCATTAAAAGTATATTGACAAATATAAAGTAACTAAACTTTTATTAAATTCTCAATCTTAGTTACTTTAGGAAAAATGTGAAAATGGTGCTAATCCATGAAATTACAGTTTGCACCTTGTTAAGTCGTTAGTGGAGCATGTGTGGTTAAAAATCACACTAATTTGGGACTGACAATGTATGGCAAAGGGTAGCTTGGTGTTAATCATAGATCAATGGAGCGCGTGTGGTTAACCGACGCATTGATTAGGTGATTTGTAACATTGGGTGTACCAAGTTGATTTGCATGGTTATTCACACCTTGTTTGTGATCCTCAGCATTCCAGTCATAAACTTGAAGGGCACAATCAAGATTTAAACATGCCATTGAAAAGTTCAATAAATCTCAAAGGATCTAGGAGTTTCAATCCAATTAAAACTTAATTATCTATTTCGTTTTTCATGGTGGAAATTGGTAATCGTCATTTACTTACCTTCAAATATTTTACAATTGGATTACGACATCCCTTTTCGCAATTGTAGAGTATTGTGTTGGGTCCTAGCCTTAATATTTCATTTGAGTGTAATATTAAGGATTATCATCTAACCTAAACTTTGTTCTTCTTCTTTTCAGATGTCTATCCCAAACAATGCTTCCAATCCAATCCCTTCAGGCTCTTTCTCCCTCATGAACCTATGTGGTAGGGTCATCTTCGATAGTTCGAACTTCAATGATTGGATTCGAAACATCGGAATGGTTATTCGGTATGAGGACAAAGAATATGTCCTAGATAAAGAGCTCAAGGAGATTGATGTCACCACTGCTACTCCCAAACAAATAGTTGAACACACTACTCATGAGAGGGATGCGACAAAGATGTTGTGTCTAATGATTGCTACCATGATTGTTGAGCTGTAAAAGTACTATGAGGACTACTATCCTTTTGAAATGTATCAATATTTGATGGAAATATACCATTAAAGTGCTCGGCAGGAGAGGTATGCAATCATTGCCTCCATGATCACAACCAAAATGATGGATGGTGAAGCCATCACAACCCACTTGCAAAAGATGCAGAGATTCGTGGACCGCTTGCTTAAATTGAATGTCAGTTTTGATGAAGAGTTGGCCATAAATATAATTCTACACTCTTTACCTTCTTGTTATGATCAGTTTTGTATGACCTATCATATGAATAAGGAGGAGGTCACTCTTAGAAAGCTTCAAGGCCTTCTAACGACTGCAAAAAGCAACCTAAAAGGCAAGTTGGTTGTGTTTACTTCTATTCCTACTATTTCTACCCCTGTTCTGGCAATGGGACATGGGAAGGGAAAGAAGATGAAGGCTCCCTACAAAAGCCGCAAGGGAAAGTCTCTTGATGGATCCTCTTCAAGTGGCACCAAAGTTGGTTCTGCTAATCCCTCCTCTAATCCGAAGGATGCAAAGTGCTTACTGGAAACGAAGCTACCATAAGTACTTACAATATATAAAGGATGACAAGATCAAGCCCTCCTTTGCAGGTATTTACACTATTCAATCTAATAACTCATCACATGCTAATTCTTGGGTCCTTGATACAGGTTTTGGATTTCACATTTGTTCTAATTTGCAGGGACTAAAAAGAAGTAGGGATGTGGAGCATGGGAATATAAACTTAATCATGGGAAATAGGAAAGTGTTGCCTGTGACCAAGATTGGAGTTTATTCTTTATTTCTTAGTAATGATTTAGATTTATATTTGAATAATTGTTGTTACTCAGTCAATATGGCGAGAAATATTATTTCCTTTCAGATTTTGTATAAACAAGGTTTTACCTTTTCTTTTAATAATGAAATTGGTGGTATTAATGCTTATTATAATGGTGTATTTTATTTTGAAGCATTACCTTGCAATAGTATATATGAAACTGTGATGGTTGTAGATAACTTAGGAAATAATATATTGCACATTGATTCTTCCAATGATTTGGATAAGGCATGCTTGTGGCATTGTCGTCTTGGACATGTCAACAATTAGCGCATAGCCCAACTCCAAAAGGATGGAGTTTTGGAGTCATTCGACTTAAAGTCAGATGACACTTACGAATCTTGTTTACTTGGAAAGATGACCAAGTCACCCTTCATTGGTTCTTGTGAAAGGGGTGAAGGTCTGTTGGATCTCATACACATTGATGTGTCTGGACCATTCAGAACTGCCACAAGGGATGCTAACCACTTCTATGTTACTTTTACTGGTGATTACAACAGATATGGCTATATCTACTTAATCAAGCATAAGTCAGAAACCTTTGAAAAGTTCAAAGAGTTTAAACAAGAAGTGGAGAATCAATTGGGCAGGAAAATAAAGATGTTGCGATCTGATCGAGGAGGAGAGTAACTTAGTATCGAGTTCCTTGACTATCTTAAGGAATGTGGATTTGTTTCACAATTAACGCCGCCTAGGACACCATAACTTAATGGTGTGGCTGAGAGGCGCAATAGAACCTTGCTAAACATGGTTCGTTCCATGATGATTCGATCTTCGTTACCTATCTCATTCTGGGGGTATGCCTTAGAGACTGCCGCCCATATCCTTAAACTAGTCCCTACCAAAAGGTTTCCAAAACACCTCACGAGATTTGGATAGGGAAGGTTCCCTCGTTAGACTACATCAAAGTTTGGGGTTGCGAGGCTTTCGTGAGATGCGAGACTCATGACAAGCTCGAACCTCGGAGTAAGCGATGTATTTTCATCGGCTACCCACAAAAGTCCTTTGGATATCTCTTCTATAGACCGAGTGACAATGTTGTCTTCGTTGCGAGGAGAGGATTCTTTCGTGAGAGAGGGCTCATATGCCAAGGGGACAGTGGGAGGCAAATTGACCTTGAAGAGCTTCAAGAGTCAAGCGGTGAAGGAACCTCAAACACTAGCACTCAACCCGAGGAGGAAATTCCTATTGAACCAATTGACAAATCCGTACCTCTGAGGCGTTCCAGTAGAGTTAGTGTTCCACCTGTTTTATATGGTTTTCATATAACAGCTGAAGGTAATACATTTATCAGTGATAGCACATTGGTAAATCTGGATGAACCTAATAACTACAAGGAAGCTATGGCAGGCCCCGAGTCTGCAAAATGGAAAGAGGTTATGGACAACGAGATTCAATCCATGTATAACAATCAAGTTTGAAACTTGGTTGACAATGTACCGGGTCGTAAGACAGTCAGATGCAAATGGATCTTCAAGAAGAAGACCGACATGGATGGGAAAGTACACACATATAAGGTGTGACTGGTTGCGAAGGGCTTTACTCAAACTCATGGAGTTGACTATGAATAGACCTTCTCACCAGTAGCGAAGATTAAATCTATAAGGGTTATGCTAGCCATAGCTGCATTTCATGATTATGAAATATGAAAAATGGATGTCAAAACCGCTTTCCTTAATGGAAAGTTGGCAGAAGATGTTTACATGAGTCAGCCAGAGGGTTTTTTCAATGCAAAGTACCCTAATAGAGCGTGTAAGCTTGAAAAATCCATTTATGGATTAAAACAAGCATCTCGCAGATGGAATATCTGTTTTGATGAGAAAGTCAAAGAGTTTGGATTTTTGAGAAGCGAGGATGAGTCATGTGTATATGTCAAAGCTAGTGGGAGTATAGTGAGCTTTATGGTATTGTATGTAGATGACATACTGCTCATAGGAAATGACATCCCAACCTTGAAGGATGTTAAGTCCTGGCTTGGGAAGTGTTTCGCTATGAAGGACCTCGGAGAAGCTGCTTACATCCTAGGGATAAGGATATTGAGAAACAAGAGTAAAAGGCTAATAGGACTTAGTCAAAGTACCTACTTGGACAAGGTGTTGAAGCGTTTCAACATGGAGAAATCAAGGGAATCCTAGTAAAGCTCATTGGATTGCGGTTAAGAACATTCTCAAGTACCTGCAGAGGACTAAGGACTGGGTCCTTACCCTTGGTGGGAGTGATGACTTGAGAGTGACAGGGTATAGCGACGCCATTTTTCAAACCAACCGAAATAATTTCCGCTCTCAGTCAGGCTGGGTGTTTACCCTGAATAGAGGAGCAGTGACATGGAAAAGTTCCAAGTAGGAGATTGTAGCTTATTCAACGTGTGAATCAGAGTACATAGCAGCAAGTGAAGCATCGAAGGATGCGATATGGTTGAAAAACTTCATCGGAGACCTTGGAGTCATTCCATCCATTAAGGAGCCCATGTAGATTTTCTGCGATAATAAAGGGGCGGTTGCCTTAACCAAGGAACCAAGAGATCATAGTAGATCCAGACATATTGACATAAAATACCACTTCATAAGACATCAAGTAAAAGAAGGATACCTCGTGGTAAAGGGGATATCGTCAGAGGAAAACCCAACAAATCCTGTTACAAAGGGACTGACTAGGGTTAAGCACTTGCTGCATGCAAGGGGTATTGGGCTAATGGACGATATTAGTTTTAGTGGTTAGATAAATAGAAACTTGTAATAGCTAAATTGTAATTGACATTTGATGATTAAATAAAAGGGTTTTTATTTATAAGTAAAGTTACTGTCTTGTGCCAATTATTTACTATTGTTTCACTTTGCATGTTTTGACTTCCAAAAGAATAAGATTTATTCAAACTATCCACAGTTGATCATACGTTGGAAGTAAGTATGAAAGAAGACTGTCATGAGTTGGCTTGTAGATTGTCTAAGGTGTTAGGCATAACAAAAGTTTGCTACACCATTCATGAGTGCTCCTGCAATAAGATTTGAGTATTGGATTCAACCCGCGCTTACCTGAATTACTTCATGGAATTTATCACGAGTAATTATGAGACGATAATATCATATAGTCTTCAAACCAAGATATATGAGTTATTGACTACGAGTTGGTTGTGCATTGATGGCACGAAAACACATCAGTAACTTGATATTATAAAACGTGTCATTATGCATGATTTGATGAGTAGTTAGTACAAACATATAATGTCGAAGTTTATCTGTTCCTTTTATCCTAAAAGGATTAAAAGCGATACCTTGGTCCCCTCAATGATTCTATTTTGACTAGGTCATAACTAAATTGATGTGTTCAGTTATTTTCTATGTCAGACGAATCGGAAATCGGGAAACAAATTGAAGGACAATGAGTATGACTATGTTCCATGTGTTTGTCTGCATAGATATCTTGAGAACAGAGGAATATATGATCCCTTATCTGAAGGACGCGTCACTGACTAGGTCAGAGTTCGAGAACGGCTTTTGAAAGCTTACGATTGCTAAGTCGGATCCTGAAGTCACATTGGCAGTTATAGTTATTAGACTTATCCAAGTGGGTGACTATTGGATTTGGTGTCTAAGCCCATAACTATTACTTGGATGTACTTGACCCGATTGTAGCATGGTCCTTTTTGGGTTGCCTTCACCAGTGCAATTTGATAGGATGGATTTTGAGAATAAGGTTATTTATGGTTTATTAATATTCTACAAGTATAATATATTAATATGAAATCATATTATTTAATTAGTATTGATCAAGAATTAATTTGGAATTAATTTTGTGGTCAAAAGAAACTAATTAAATATATGGGGATTGATTATCTAAATCAATGATTCTTGTAGTGTGGGTCAATGATCCATGATTATGTAGATGGGCTAAACTAATCCATGGATAGTCCATTGAGGTTAAATCCATGAAGAATGAGAATGTGGAAATTCATGGGTCATTAGGGTTTACAAAGTGTAACCCTAGCATGTGCAACACTATAAATAAGCCCCTCCCAGAGCCAAAATCGGTTGCCACTTACTTTTCAAGAGGGTGAAGTTGATTTTGTGCTAGTAACCTATTCTCTCAAGCCTCCTCTTGCATAGTGGTGTTTGTGAACCAATAGAGGCATCACACTTGAGGTGCTCAAGATTTCAAAGGTCAAGAACTACAATTCCTTCTAAGAGGTAAGTCATCTAACTAGTTGTATCATTCAATTGTTCAAATGTATGCTAGTTAGGAAAATGCTTTGGAAAAATGAAAATATGCATATATAATCAGAGAAAACATAGATCCAAAGCATTTAGAGTTGCATGTGCACCATAAGAGTGTTATAGTGCTCAAAACCTAACAGTATCATCTAGTCATAAGTGTATGGAGCATCCTTTGGTTCCATACTTTATACATAGGGCCAAAAATAGGAGGAGACAAGGCATGCATGGCCTTTTGATTAATTTATTCTACATGCATGCTTTTCCTTATAACCCATGCTTTGACTTGCTTTATGTATGGTCCTTTACAAGCTTTTGTCTTAATAAAAGGCTTAAGACATGAGTGAGACATTCTTGCAAGCGTTTTTATGGTGTTTTTTTGGAGCCAAAACTGCGAGCTCCCAAGCTCTCCATGGGGCTGCCAAATTTTGAAGTTAAAACCCCTCTCTTCTCCTCCATTCTCTTGCATTTTGATGTTAGACAAAGTCCCTTAGTTGCTTCACTTTAGAACATATAGTTGGTATATATTTCAAAGCCTATGAACAACTAGTTACAAGTGTATACTAGTATATATTTATGGTTCTACTCTTGCTTTGGTGGATACTTTTAGAGAGCTCTTGTTTTAGAGTTTCATGTCATCTTTATTAACTTCCAACCTCCCATGAGGATCAAAGTCTTCAAAGATTGTTATGTTTTCTCTTCTATGGTTGTTTTAATTTTTCTAACTCTTGCAAAATGATTTTTTGGTGGGAATAAAACTAGTTTTATTTTTGTTCAAATCACAAGTCTTTTGTTGCATTGTTTATGTTTTTTGAAACAATTTTTGAATAAAAACCCAAAAACACCAACAAACTATGCTTTTTTCT
Organism: Lactuca sativa; assembly: GCF_002870075.4. Classification (NCBI taxonomy): domain Eukaryota; kingdom Viridiplantae; phylum Streptophyta; class Magnoliopsida; order Asterales; family Asteraceae; genus Lactuca; species Lactuca sativa. The sequence continues at coordinate 26,829,502 of NC_056625.2, read as the reverse complement.
AATATTACTCACCGGGTAACTGGCTCTTGCAGGTTAAATGGTGATTTGGCCTAATTATTGTGACATGCAATAATAATTAATGATATGACATTAGTTGATATGTTCCTCCTTTATAAATTGATTTAGGCTTTCTTCGTGAACAAATGACTTCTTCTCATATGATTGCTTCTTTTTCTACTAAATTGACAATCTCCAACTCAAGCTCATACATTTCAAAGACAAAATATATTTGATGATACAAACCCTTGTGGCTGTGGGCATCCTTCTCGAATTTTGACATCAACCACGAAGAGTAATCCTAGCAAAAAGTTTGAGATTTGTCCCAATCGAATGGTATCATCTAACGCCATGTCACCAATAATTAGGTCAATTCATACTTCAACCTACAAGAGTTGGTTACCAGTGGGTACATTTGAACAAAACATATAGTTTGTTGGTGTTTTTTGTACAAAGAACTTACTTAGATGGTGTTTTTTGAATAGACCAAACTTTGATGGTGTTTTTTGAACGATTTTGAAACATAGTTACTCTCCTGAGTCATTTTCTCTTGTTTCCCTTAATTAATTTTTACTTGTAAATGTTAGTTACCATAAGGGTGACATTTGAACAAAGTATGTAGTTTGTTGGTGTATTTTATACAAAGGTCTACTTGGATGGTATTTTTTTGAACAAAACAAATTTGAATGGTATTTTTTCAAAAAAAAAATTAAAACATAATTACCCTTATAAGTCATTTTCCCATTTATTTTACAATGGCATACCTAAGAAACTTTTCCTTGAGCATGATTATATATATAATAAATTTCCAGATGGCTTGTGCATAGGGGTCGGTACTGATCCGGCTCGAATACCAAGTGGTTTGGAGTCGGGTTGTTTCTACCCGCCACCATTACCCTAGCGCCGCTACCTCCTTCATTGTATTAGGTTACTCTGCTTCGACTTATCCTTTTTTTGGTTTTCTTTAGTTCTTTCGCTCAGTTTACATGGAAATTGTTTGATTTATGGTCACGTATTGGAATCAATGTCTTTTTCTATGTAACTTTAGATGCTTATGAGTGTAATTTGTTCCTCTACTTGAGAGTGTATTTGCTAATTTTCTTCTTTTAGCATTCTACAAAGGCCCAAAGATGGAATAAAATCCAAGAGGGAGATAAATGTGCTCTCACTTTCCGATTTTGAGTTACATATTGATCATCACTGTTTTCTTACGTTGTTCTTCACCTTGATGGGCATCCGTTGGAGTTTTCAATGGTGTGTATATATATATATATATATATATATATATATATATATATATATATATATATATATATATCCGGTAAGAAATTTTTTTTGGTAGGAAGGTAAGAAGTTTTTTTTCTACATATTTTTTTGACGAACAAAATAAATGAATCACTAGATGATTCATTTATAAGATGATTCACAAGAAAAAATTCTCAAAAAAACATCTTTATGATTCATTTTTAAGTAAATTAAGAAAAAATTCACTTTTATGATAATTTTAGTGAATAACAATAAAATCATTGTATAAATGAATCATCGAGATGTTTTTTTGAGAATTTTTTCTTGTGAATCATCTTACAAATGAATCATCTAATGATTCATTTTGTTTGTTCGCGAAAAAAATATGTAGAAAAAAACTTTATCTTCCTACCAAAAATTTCCTTCTTATTTGATCTTGACTCTCTCTCTCTCTCTCTCTCTCTCTCTCTCTCTCTATATATATATATATATATATATATATATATATATATATATATATATATATATATTTCCTTCGTTTTGCTTGCACCTCTCTTATCTGTTAATCTGAATCTAATATTTAAATTCTAAATTTCTGATTTTTGTAGAGAAAGAGAGAGAGAGATAGGGAACAAGGGAGGAGGACGATGATCGATTTCCTACCGTTTTGGCTTCCAAATTCAAACCTCAACTATGTTTTCCCCAATCTTTTGTTTTTTTTTAGCGATTTTGTAGATAAAAATCAAGACAATTGTTCCAAATTGACTCATTTCAAAGCCTTGAGAGGGTTTTTTTTCATCTTTAAACCTTGTGTGCTCTCATTTCATAATTTGTATGTTGATACTTCCTGCAAATAACTTAGATATTCATAGAATTTAAACGGTCTTCATATTTTTTTGCTTTTCTTATTTTATGTTATCTTAATATCATTTTGGTAAATTTAGACCCAGTTGTTGAACTTCATTCGGCCTGCACATAACTTAAATGAAAAGTGAATGATATATAATATATTGATTAAATTGACAAAGGTGGTTACAACATTTGATTTTGCTAATTTTTTTTTTCTGTTGTATGTTAATTTTTTTAGAGACAATAAGTCAATAATTATACACCCTTACCTGCATTCGATATTTTAATCAAGGTTCTGGTCTGGCTATATCCATCCATGCTACTCTTTTCTAAATTCAACTTTTGATGATACCTTCTGTAATTAATCATTATTTACATACCTCACAATAATGTTAAGGCATGCCCTAATATAAAGGCATTTGACAAGAACGAGATCATGGTTAAAACAATTGCAAGAGATGTTCTACGCCATTATCTCTTTCATTTTTTGTTGTTGTTGAAATATTATCCATTGAAAGTAATTGTCTTGAAACATTTGAGACTTTACCCTTTCTCTAATGCCAATTTACAGATTAAACTAGGAAGATGTTGGTACCCAAAATTTAGAATATAGCGAAGTTTGAGGTGTGTCTACTTGATTTGCTATGCTTTTTGGGACTGGCCCATTTGAGGAAAACATCGACAGTTTGTGATGGATGTCAAAGTGGAGGCAAAAAGGTGGCAAATAATTAGGTTTTAGTTTGATTTTTTTTTCCTTCCTATTAGTATTATATCAATCAATTTACTATGAAAGTAATTGAATTTTGGTTTTATTTTTAGAAACATGTGAAGAAGGAAACGAGAGAGCAATGAGTGGTTTCATATTCTTTCATAGTTTTAAAAAGAGGTTTATACGTTAGATTATATGAATTTTTCATAACACCCCTTATGATATATATTTCCTTCTATTATAGAATTGTACTATCTTTGTTTCCTATTAATGTTCCTTACTTTGACCAATCAATCTGATTATATTATCATTTTTTTTTTATTTCAATATAATACTTAAAAAATCTACTCAATTATAACGTTGAAATTATTTATTTATTTATTTTTCCTATTTGGATGTTGTTACTGTAGTCGGTTACATTTCTGAAAGTATTATACTATAATATAGAAAAATAAAAGTAGGTTGCTATTATAAACAAATCAAGGGAAACACATTGCTATGCCTTGCATTTAACCATAATTTTATTTATATAACCAACAAAATTAACTTAGGGATTCTATTCTGAAATTCATCGACTGTTTCTCAATATCTTTTATTGATCTTTACTTCAGGTTGAAATGCAATCTATGTTTGATTAAAAAGTATCATCCACTTATGCATCATGCATGGGCCTCCCCACTAATACTATCAAATACAATCATATTTATATAACTTTATAAGGTAAATTAATCGAGCTTTAATATTTAATTTGTTGACAAGCATATATAACTAGTCAAGCTTTGTGTCTATCTTTTAAGTTTTATGTTTTAATGGATCAATCATTGGTAAGTGATTCATCAAACTAGAAAAAATTTTGAATCTTATTATCTGTTAGATTTAGGGGTCTTGAGAATATCAATATACTTGAATATTTCTTAGATCGTGATTGCAATTACTTTTTAAAATCTATGATTTCAACCCTATAATAGCCTGGGGTATCACAAAATCAGATTTGAGATAATCTAAAGAATTTCAATTTAAAAGTCAAGCCACTTTTAAATAAAAACATAGAAAATACTTTGTTGGTTTTGTGTTCTTGAGAGATAGAACAAATCAATGTATGATTTTCGTATATGTAAGTTCCAAAACTTTTTATGGAACTAGAAAAAGTTTTTATATCAAAGGGAAAGTAGTTAAACGAAAATTGCATCTTTTTTTGCGTCAAAATTGTTGGTTATTAAGACATAACCAACTTATGACATCAGCATGATATTAGTAAGTAATAATTTTCTCCAGAAAATACATGGTAATATTAGTAAGTAATAGTTTTCTCCAGAAAATACATGGTTGGAAAATATGACTCTGCCCTAGACCCCGCCAAGGGCTCTACCCATTGGACCCGCTGGAGGCGGTGTCCCTAGACCCCCCCACCAGGGACACAGCCCCTTGGAATTGGAACCCTACACCCAGGGGCGCTACCCCTAGATCCCCGTATTCTCGGGTTCACCTTTATCATTCCGAGTGTGCATCACGTTCCTTCTATCTCGGTTAGTAAATGGAACTTAGTCTATCTCATTATTAATGATGATTACACCAAAATATATTAATATCACTAAAATCACCAACATTATCTGATCACTTTTACATATTCCGCATTTATATTGGTTTGTTTTTGAAACTAGAGTAAATTACTTTATATAAATCAAAGTGTATTTGAACTTATTTATAAATTTTGTTGTGAGGTTCAAGAACATGACTATTCATAAAAGGCTGTGTGTCTATAGTCATACATTTAAAAGGTTGTTCAAGAATTTATTTTACAATGGAATTGACATGTCCCAACCCAAGAAGCTCTTCCTTGAGTTGAGCATCACTAATATCAAATACAATCATATCCATATAACTTGATAAGGTAAATTAGTCATGCACTTAAGCTTCATTTCAATATCTAATTTGTTGGCTTATTTACATAATTAAAAAGTATATAACTTAGCTGATCTCAGTTTATATTTCTGACCTCAAGAGATCTATCTCATGTCGCTGTACAAATATACCCCTACTTTCATTGGCTCAACATTCCTTGCTACTTCTCCTCCATACTCTACCTGATAGATACATCCATAACATATTAGACAAACTTTCCACACCTATTTTGTCTTTTGTCTTACTCACATCCCTCTGGTCCTAGTCCAGTGCACATCAAACACAGTATCACAATACAACATGTCATGTCATGTCATGCCATGTATACAAATACCTCACCCAACAAAGATTACGAGTTTGAACTTCTATAATAAATGTTTTCTTTTTTCCTTTTCTAAAAGACATAATAAAGCGTCCGAAATTTTAGGTATACAAGTACCTCATGCAAAAAGAAGGCAAATCTTGAATCAAGTATTAGCTTTTCCCTTCGAGGGTAAGCAAAAAAAAAAAAAAAAAGACAAACACACTAACGACTACGACAAATATCATAATTCTTTTTCGGATTTTTACCTCACATGTTTTGTATATATGGCTTCAAGATTTTCTAGTATTTGAAGAAAGAAGCCCCATTTGTGTAGTAAGCTGTTGCACTTGAGACCTCGAACACTCACTGCTTTCTGAAGATTTGCTATCAACTCCATTCATGACATCATCCCCCGGGCCTGGGCCCGCGTCCATGTCATCAGCCGTGTCAACCTCCGGGCTTCCCTCAATGTACTGCTCCCATGACGGGTCATACGCGGTCAGATATTTCTCCATTTCGGTCAGCAAATTATTGTCCCATTCTACATCTACATCAGGCGAAAACCCCCCAATTTCTAACTGAAGCTTCTCATCCACCAAGTTCTGTGTTTCAGGATACAGTTCGGGCACCATATCTTGTAACTGTGAGAGCTCGGGCAGTTCGGGTAGTTCGGGCAGTTCGGGCAGCTGTTGACCCTCCGCTAGCGGACTCTGATTTGTTGCAATGACATTGGAATTTGCTTGTAGAGGTGCGGATAATACACCGGTGACTGATGGTAGATAGGGTTGACCGGAGGCTGGTGGTGGGTTGACTTCTTGAAGGGTTACCCCTGAAGTGAAAGGACCTAAACGTGGAGATGCAGTGTCTAGTTTCATGATCTGTTTAAGCATTGCTTGTGCAGCATCATTCATCATTGGTTGATATTTAACAATCCTTCCATCAGATGAATTGTCTGAAATGCCCCCGTCTTCTTCTTTATACCTTCTTTTTTTATTTCCTTCTGTTATTAATTTTGTGCTTTCGTTTTGTTGTTGTACAAAATGTGCCAAGAATCCCGGGCTGTTGACTGCTTTTGCTAAAAATGACATCATTTGTTGCTGTCTTTGTTCCATGCCTTGAAGGCGTTGCACCATTGATTGCATTTGGTTGTCTGTGCTTTGTTGTTGTTGTCTTAATCTCACAAGTTCTTGCATCAGGACGTTTTTGTCTCTTTTTAGCCTTTCTACTTCTTCTTCTAGACCGAATTTTCCGACTTCAACACATGCACTAACAGAGGTGGTTTGTTGGTGGGGTTGTGGCGGCGGTTGGTGGTGGCCGGAGGTGGATTTCCGGCGGATGATGGTTTTGAGCAGGTGTTTTTGGCCTCTTAAGAATCCTTCGTTTGCAAATTCCCATCGATCAGGGTCGACTTTTCGAAAACCCTGTTTGGAAACACCTCAAAAGAAAGAATAGAATGAGGATCAAACTATGAAATAGGGTTAAAATATATATAACAGGAGAAAGAAAAATGAAGCCAACATTATCTAATCTTATATTCTTATCTCTGTGATTTAGTTAGTCTTATTGAGGTTCATGATCTAAGCAAATGGGGAAAAGGAAATAAGAAACTAAATGATCTCAGTATCTTCAATGTTTTAGAGCTGCTATGGCTTTATACAGATATGATTCCAACTAACAAAAAGGTAACCAAAAAGGATTGAGTGCATTTTTCCGATTATGGTATGAAAAAGACAATTGGAAGTTGACAATCTCAGACTAATTCAACCTACAAGATCCACTGAAAATCCAACAAAAACACCAGAAGTGCAGACTGACACTCAAGAATATAATCTGACAACCAGTCAACCAGAAAGATCAATCTGAAAATGGGGTTTTACATTTCATGATTTGTCTTTCCTGAAACCTCACATCACAAGGAAGAGGATGCAATGTTGGTGGTATCTATTTGCCCAATTACAAAGATAAGCATTGATGTTACATAGTGAATGATAATCTGCTTTTTGGTATTACTTTGTACGCTCAGAAATAGTCAGTAATAAGATCTTTGACAACTCTACAGTCTACACATTTCCAGGCAACCAGAATGTGAATAGTTGACCTTTCTTGCCCTAAAATTTTGAACTCTTAACCTAGTGGATCATCATACGTGAAAAGTGATTGGAGTTTACAAATCTGTTAACATCTAATCATTTACTGCAATTAGAAACATAACCAATCAAATACAGAGCAATCAGAGAATCATGTCAACAGTAACTTGAAATTCAATAGGAAGGGAAACAGAATGATACATAAGTGTTAAGCTGTCGAACAAAGCTGGAGAAGTTATTGTGCTTGAAGTATTTGGGCAAAAGGTCTTTAGCGAACTCGGGCGGATCCCAGACGACGAAGCTGTTATTCGTAGCACTCCAAGAAACAACGTTATCGGTAGCAGGATCATCCACCATATCGTAAGTCTTGACCAAGAAGGGCGGTGGAGCATTGACACTGGACATCGGAGGCGGTGCAGGCGGTGGAGCAGCAGTACCGCCATCTGGTGCGGATGCGGCAGCATTACTATAACTACGAGCTTCCATGGCGATGGATGTTGTGTCCAATTTAGGGATGTGATAGCGCCATTAACGGAATTTAAAAACCCTAGATTAAAAATTGTAGTGGAAGTATGGAGAAACTATGGAAAAAGAAAATGATGATTAGATCTTTAGATGGGTCGATGAAAGGGGGACACGGATCGCAAGTTGGATTTTTTTATTAATATATTTTTGTTATAGACAGAAAAATAATGACCTGAAATAACTTGGACCTATTTTCAAGATATCAACCTTCACATCCATAAGAAACTAAAATTAGGATAAAATTTAGGGATAATATCAAAGGTTTACAAAATCGAAATTATTTTGAGGTTTATAAAATTGTGATCGTAAAATCAAATCGGAATTGTAAGATTCTACTAATGAACTACTGCGAGTGCTAGTTTTAACTAGTTTTCATTCGGATATCCAAAAAAATCTAAAAAATAATGTCAAAATGAAAAATGTTGTTGTTGATTATCTAACATCAATTGTACACACTATTCACTTTCCAAACCATCCCACTTAATCAAAACTAACATAAAATGCCAAAAATATTATATATACAATATGACTATTCATTTTTTTTATGAATTATTGGACTATTTTGTTCATATTACTTATGTGTTAAATTGCAAACGGTTGAACCATCATATTAAAATAAAATAAAAAATAAAAAATAAACGATGAGTATATATAGTTATTTGCAAATCACGAAACTATATTTCATGCTCATCTCTTTTAAGTAATTCATTTTTGAAACATCAACAGTTCAACTATACTAATCGTTGCTTTTCGTTTGTTGTTTCCTTTTAGAGTTTTGGAATTATACTCGTTTAATTAGAATCAAATGAGAAGGAAAGTTGGTCGAAAAAAAATTAGTGTAGGTAGAATCGGAACGCTTACGACTTTACGATTCCACGATCCGATTTTACAATTCTACTACAATTCTACCTAAAAACGAGTTTGCTAAGATCGGAATTCGAAATACTGATACAGGATAGTAGAATCATGCAATTCTACGATCAAAATCATGTTTTTAATAATCTTGGATACTATCACTATCGCCTGACAATCTAAGCATTTTTGGTTTAAAAGGTACTTCATGTTATTTTTTGGCTTTATAAAGGAATAAACTCGATTTTTATATGTTAAAAATGTCACACCCAAAAATTTCATGCCAAATTAAAACTTTTTCAAAACATTTAAAACTATTTATCATTACAAAGTTTGTTTTCAAAATATCTAATATCAGAGTTTTCCCAAAAACATAAACAAATCATGAGGAGTTGTACGATCATGTCTTCGCCTTGCCGTGATCCCCTGATGTACCTGAAACAATAAACTGAAACCGTAAGCCCGAAAGCTTAGTGAATTCCCCCAAAATACCCATACCCATAATAATACACATATAATCATAAACAACATACTATGCGTCCAGTCAACCATCGAGTTGGAATACCCCAGACCCTCAACCATCCGGTTGGAATGCCAACATACTATGGGTCCAATCATCCTCGGGATGGAATACCCCATGTCCACAACCAACAGGTTGGAATGCCCACATACTATGAGTCCAGTCATCATCGGGATGGAATACTCACGGCCCACAACCAACTGGTTGGAATGCCCATGCCTATTGGCTTTCGCACAAAGCAGATAAGCCTCAACCGCCAAACAAACATGTGCACATATAACAGATAATCACATAACAGTCTATAGACAACAAATGATCTAACGGATCATACCACATACCTCATAATATTATCCTACCCTCTAGGATACCGAACTAACAAGTCATACCACATAGCACACAATATCACCCTACCCTCTAGGATACCGATCTAACAGATCATACTAGCATAACATAACCAAATAACAATTCAAATGGCCGCCCTTGGTGCCTTAGACCCTTGGGTATAGTGAGGATAACTCACCTTGCAATGTCGTACTGAACCACGAAATCACGCTCCGAAAACACTGCCCCAAACTCCAACACCTATAACCATCAATGATCCAATTCATAATATCCGCTTACCAATTACACTCAAAAGTCAAACTGGTCAATCCTTGGTTCAATGTCAAAGTCAACTGTCAAGGTCAACAGTCCATGTTGACCTCAACTCGTCAAGTACCCTCAGCTACTCGTTGAGTTCCTTGCATAACTTGCCAACTCGCCGAGTCACCATGCCACTCGCCGAGCCCAAGTCAATCTTCATCAGACTCGCCGAGTTGTTCATCCAACTCGTCGAGTTCATGACCATCTTCATATGACTCGCCGAGTCTACCATGCGACTCGTAGAGTCCCTTCAGTCCTTCATCCATACAGATGTTTTTCAAGCCATGCCAAGGCTCCATACTGCAGATCCAAGTTCCCAAGGCATGCTTATCACGTAAAGTTGCAAACTTTACATGCATGCAAGGCTTTAATGACTCAAAATGCCAAAACCAAGCTTGAAATGGGGTTTTACACTTAAGGAGGGCTTCATGCTTACCAATGCTGATAGCTTTATGGACTTACAAATCAAAGAGAGTTCAAATCTGAAGTTACAACTTCAGATCTGAGCTTATACCCAAGAATAACTTTATAACCAAGCCAAGAAGCCCTAACTTCATCCAAAGAGATCTATAAAGGAATGAGACCAAGATCATGAATTGATACCTCAAATGAAGCTAGCTAAGATAGACTTCAGACCCACAAACATTCTTGCCTCCAACTTGTTGATCTTCAAGCTTCTTGCATCAAGGTCTTCTTTCTAAGCTTGAAATTTACACTAATATGGAGCACACACACGAATTAGGGTTTCTGGACTCTCAAGAGGCTTCAAAAGAACTAAGGGAGGCTAATGATCCCTTAAATAGGGTGCCAAACCCCGGAAATTAGGGTTTCACCCTCCAACTCCAACTCGTCGAGTCACTCTTCTGACTCGGCAAGTTGGTCACTTAAACACGTGGCCCAAACCCGCTGCTACTCGATGAGTCAGACAACCAACTCGTCGAGTAGATCTTGAATTCATGAGAATTTATAACCATAAATTTGGTATTCGAGAATCGGGGCGTTACAAAAAATGTCAATATCAAAAATATGAAGGGGTTAACTGGTTATTGGTATCTAGTTGGCATCAGATGGTCGTCTGTTTAGAGAAAAAATTTCTTAAAACTAAAAACAAAAAAGAAAAATAAAATTCAAAATCTTGAACATCTTCAATCTCGACCACCATGAATGCAATAGAGTCTTTGCCAAATCGTTCTCCATCATAATTTTTATTTTGAACGGCTGAAAGTTATTAGAAAACAAAAATGCCTCTAGCAAGAAACTAGAGGAAAAAGTTCAACTACACTAGAAATGCATTGAGAGGATTTTGCAACCACTCAACCCAAGAAATATTACATTTTTTATTCCTAGAGTTGTACCAAGAAAAAGAAAGATCCTCTATAGCATAAAAAAAACATTTGTCTTCGGTACTTATTTCCTCCAAAACCACATAATTTCGATAAAACCATAACACCCAAAGCGTAGAAATTATAATCAGATCCATCATTTTCCTCTTACCACTCGATAAAGGCTGCAAATTCAACCACAAAAAATCTAAGAGATCGATGTCATAGGCACAAATAACCGGTCCAACCATCTGAAGATATTATGCCATATTTGAGTATCTAGGTCGCATAACGGGAACAAATGAGAATAGTTTCTGAATCTCCATTACAAACATGGCAAGTGATTGAAGGAACTAGAGATGCAAACGAGTCGAGCCGAGCCGGAGCCGAGCCAAGCTCGGCTCGGGCTCGTTTAAGTTATACAAGGCTCGAGTTCGATCTCGACTCGATTCGAGCTTCTTGTACTAAGCTCGGCTCGAGCTCGTAAATAATTATACAAGTTCGACTTGGGCTCATGCTCGAATCCTTTTTGTCTGACATGTCTAAATAAGCTTAAGCTCGGCTCGAGCTTATTAAGAAGCTCGTTTACTAATACCCTAAATCCCTAATCCCCAAATATGTTTTTATTTTAATATATAAAAATAATAATAAATTATTCTATATAAAGGCTCATTTAGCTCGCGAGCCTAATCGAGCTTAGTGACATAGGCTCGATATTGAGCTCGTTTAATAAACGAGCTTAATATTAAGCTCGAGCTCGGTTCGGGCTCGTTTAAAATTGGTTTCGATTCAAGCTTTTAACGATCTGATCCCGAGTAGCTCACGAGTAGCTTGGCTCATTTGCACCCCTAGAAGGAACATTAATTCCTTTATCAATTAGAGATTGTCTAACAGGAAACCGATTTAACATCAACCTCCAAATGAAAGTATTGGCTATTCTAAGCGAAAAAGTGTTCCATTTAGTTTCGGAAACTGAAATAGGAAGGAAAAAGTCATCAAGAGCTTTCCTAACATTAGCAACCAAGAAGACTCCCATGTTATTCAAACTCCGACTCCACGAATCTGCATGGGAATTAAAGGTAACATTCTCAATCAGAGAGTTCAATTCCATGAGTTGATAAGATTCTAATCCTCCCCTTATGTCACGCCTCCACTCCCACCGCTAACCACCCTCATTCCTATGATCTGAGATGAAACAATCTTCATTCAGGCATAAAGAGAAAAGACGTGGGAATCTTTGTTTCAACAACATATTTTCAATCCATATATCATACCAAAAGCGGATTGAGCAACCATCACCAAGAACCCGAATAGTTGTACTATGAGGGATAACACCTGCCACATGAATATAATTAAGTGATTTCAATATCCTCTCCCACACACCCAAACTATTCCCCAAGGAACCACAAAAACAAATTCTATTATGTTTATTATGGACCGAATTAAAGACTTTAACCCACAACGAACCCTTATCAGTAAGATATCTCCATCGCCATTTTTTGGAGAAGAGCATGATTAAAATTCCCCTTGCTATCAATATCTAAACCTCCTTTATCTTTAGACGCCATAACGAGGTCCCATTTCACCCAAGAAAATTTCTTGACATCAGCAAAACCCCAAAAGAAACAAGACCTCAAACTCTCTAGATATTTTTTAACAGTAGTTGGCATAAAAAAAATAGATAAGAAATAAATCCCTAGAGAACCTAAAACAGCCTTTAAAAGCATAGATCTTGCTCCAATATAAAGTAAAGGAATTTTCCATTTGGCAAGTCTCTCCTCATTTTTTTGAATAATCAATGTCCACCCTACAACTCTAGCCATGTTCTCAGCAACGGGAATACCAAGGTAAACAAAAGGAAATTTACCTGCCTTGCAACCAGTCCCCTCTACCAATAAATTGACCTTATCCTTATTTACCCCCAACCTAAACAGATTAGACTTGTGTAAATTTAGACGAAGGCCCGAAGTCAGATGGAAAAAAATGAAGAATACGCACCACGTTATCCACATTTTCTTGAGACTAGTTACCCAAAAAAAATAATGTCATCTACATAAAATAAATGGGACATAATAAAATTATGGTTGCCAACTGCAGCTCCAATAAAAAGATTAGCTTGCATGGCGTCCATGATAGTCACATGTAAACCCTCCATAGCCAAAATAAAAAGAAAATGTAAAAGAGGATCTCCTTGTCGAACACCTCTCTCCAAATAAAACTCTTTAGTCGGGCTCCTATTAACCAAAATAGAAGATCTAGAAGTCTAAAGACAAGTACAAATCAACACACGCCATTTGATGGGGAAACCCATAAAAGAAATAAGATCCAAAAAATCCTAACTCAAAGAGTCGTAAGCTTTTTCAAAATACACTTTCAAAAACATTAATTGTTTCTTTTTCTTTTTATACAATCAATAATCTCATTGAGCATGATCAGGCCATCAAGAATCTGATGACCTTTTATAAAAGCTGATTGTTCACTGTTAACGACACTATCCACTACTTTAGCAAGCCGATTTGCAAGAACCTTGGCAATAATTTTATATTGCATTCCAATAAGACTGATCGGGCGATAATCTGTAACAATAATAGGACTATCCAATTTTGGAATAAGGGTAATGAAGGAAGAATTACATCCCATTTGAATAGAAGTCGGATCCTCATGAACAGCCTCCATAATGTCTTTCTCCAATAAAAACCATAAGCGCTTTATAAAAAGCAAAGTTAAAACCATCCGGGCCAGGCGCCTTGTCACTCCCACAAGACCAAAAGGCATCACTAACTTCACTCACCGTAACATTTTGAATAAGATCCTTAACTTGGAGAACCGAGAGCTCTTTAAAATGAATGCTACGGTTTTGAAGCTCAACACCATGCACCTGAATAAAATTTTCTTTAAAATACGAAAAGAAAATATGTTTAACTTGTCAAGAAATCGCCATCCAGTCGCCATCATGCGTCACGCCTCAAATATTCAGAATCCTTATTTTCTTGTTTAGCATAGCATGGTAAAAGTTAGACTTCTCATCTCCTTTTGCGTACCATCTCAATTTAATCTTTTGCATCATATCATTCATAATAATATGATCTTGCTCTTTAAGACTTCTCAAAAGATTAAGTCTTTCATTCATCAAATCTTGGGTACCCCTTCCTACATCAATGCTCTTTTCTAAATCCTCCAGTTTCTTAACAATGTAAGAACTTTTAGTTTTCATATCAACCCTTTTCACTCGTTGCTAATTTTGAATTTCCTTTCTGGGACTCTTGAATTTTTCTTTCAATAGATTTTGTTTGCTTGTAGCATTGATTCTGGAATTATCCTCCCAATCCGAGACCACCAGATCCTGAAAACCATCGAGCTCCATCAGAGAGTTAAATAATTGAGAAAATGACTTGTAAGGGTAATGAAGTATTAGACTTGTACAAAAAATACCATTGAACTTTTTTTTGTACACATATCACCAATCAACTATAGCTTTTGTACACATATGACCATTAAACTTCACATTTGTTCAAAAAATACCATTATGTTACCGGTAATAGTAGGTCACCAGCCACGTAACATGCCACGTGGCATGCCATGTGGCTGCTGATGTGGATTTTATTGTATATTATGTACACATTATACCGTTAAACTATTTTTTTGTACACATTATACCATTAAACTTTTTTTTGTGTACATTTTACCATTAAACTTTTTGTACACATTTTACCATTAATCTTATATAATTTATTCAAAAAATATCATTTCAAAAAATACATATTTTTATATAAAATGGGTTTTCCATCACCTATTGTGACTCCCTGATTTTGTAAGGTTTGGGGGAAACAGTTTGTTTTTTACAATGATACCAAGGACTTTCTTTTACAACTACATTGTGAATTTATGTTGGTCATACATCAATTGAAACCCACAAGGTTTGAACTTGAGACTTTTATCTGAAGCGGCGAAGAAATACTCAATTGTTCATTATTTTAGCTAATGTCTAGTAAACATATTCTTATAAGTCATTTTCTTAGGAAACTACGTTTGAGACACACTTATAAACTCATGAAACATTTAGTACATGTTACCTTATTATAATCCCCCCTCTTCTTGATTATGGTTGATGATTAAAAAAGTGCTTTGAAATTATGTCGTTGTTTACCGATAGGAAAATGACTTATAATGATAAGTTTACTAAAATTTAGAAAATCAATAAAATCCACATCAGGTGATGGGAAAACTACTTTTATGTAATGATATGTATTTTTTTAAATGATATTTTTTTCAATAAATTATATAACATTAATGGTAAAATGTGTACAAAAAAATTTAATGGTAAAATGTGTACAAAAAAAAGTTTAATGGTATAATGTGTACAAAAAATAGTTTAATTGTATAATGTGTACATAATAAACAGTAAAATCCACGTCAGCAACCACATGGCATGCTAGGTGGCTAATGACCTATTATTATCGGTAATATAATGGTATTTTTTGAACAAATGTGAAGTTTAATGGTCACATGTGTACGAAAGCTATAGTTGATTGGTGATATGTGTACAAAAAAAAGTTCAATGGTATTTTTTGTACAAGTCTAATACTTTGTTACCCTTAAAAGTCATTTTCCCTAAATAATTTAAAGGGAATAGGACCACACTCAAGAGCTTTAGACTTAGAATGATCGGCCTATGATATGATCTGAAATAGGGCTACTAATGTCTTTTGAACACAATAAAGGTAAATACTCCAAGACTTCATCAGTAACAAGAAATATATCTAATTTTGACATTTTATCTCCAAGTCGGGTGATTTTGGTAAAAGAGAACCCACCCATCGACAAATCAGTAAAACCTCCATCCACAATAAAAACGATTAAAATCTGCAGCAGAAGACGGGCAAAAAATCGATCCCATCCTTTCAGATTGATTTCTCACAGCGTTGAAATCACCAAAAACAATATAAGGACCCAGATTATTATGCATAAACGAGAAGATGTCATTCCAAACTTGTCGTTTCCTAGCGTTCTCTTGGGGAGCATACACATTAATAACATTACATCTGAGCTGATAAAAACTATAAACTCCTTCCCATACAAGAAAATGAGCGAAACCCCCCACCCTAATCGTCTTAAAAATAGCCGGATCCCACAACGAAATGATACCACCTAATTTACCCCTTGTCGAGCAACTAGCAAAATCGAATTGGAAATTACTCCATAAGATTTTAAGTTTTAACAAGGGAAAAACTCAAAAAAAAAAAAAAAAAAAAAAAAAAAAAAACGTACGTATTATACCCTAATGCTTATAAAATCCTATATATTTTATGTACGCATTAACCATTATGATTTCCAAAACCGTCTAAAATACATACTTTATCCGGTAACAGGTTACACGTTCTCAGTAGATCTATAAAAAAAAACCCTTTAGCCCAAAACTTATTCACTTTTTGATTTTGATTTCTGTTTTAATTCTGTTTTCGAATTGGTTCTCGGGCTTCATATGTGATGTTTCGAGCAGGTGACGGTGGTTAACTGGTTATTGGTTTCATGATGATGGTTGAAGGTGATTATCGGAGGTGTTTCTCGCAGTCATGGTCTCGATGATTCTTGGAAGATAGTTGGGTTCTCGGTTTTTTTGGATTTAATCAAAAGTAGCAACAGGTAATGGTGGTTCTCTGGTTTAATAAAAAAAAAGATTTTTTTTTATTCTATTTCAGGTTCTTGATGGGGACGATGAACAGGGTCCTTGATTCTTTCAATCTCGATGGTGGATGCTAGAAATTGAAAAACGAAGTAGCAAAATGAAGAATTTAAATAGAAAACAACTATCGAACACAAAACAAATAATCAAACTATCTCTTTCATTAAAATAGAGAAATCGGTTTCGCCAAACTCTATGAATCGATGCCTATACAAATCTCGGTATCGCGTTTATATAGACAATGAATTGTAGAACAACTAGGACACCTAAACACATGTATATCCGTTCCCTAGCATTATTAGGACGATTCCTAATTGAATACGAATTGGGCTTGGACTACGCTCCAAGACACGGGTGGGTCGAACCGCGACATTAAGCCCATGGTCTCAACATATTCATCCAACAATCACCCGTTGAATGGTTGAGATGGCAACTCACACACACCGAGCAACGTTCTCATTTCACCGAACCTTACTCACGCTAAGGCCTTCGTTAGGGGATCCGCACTTGTTTATTTTCCGCCATGTGTTCGACTTCAACTTGCTCATTTTCCACACGCTCTCGAATGAAGTGGAAACGAGTGTGAATGTGTTTGCTCCTCCCGTGAAACACTGGATTTTTAGACAACACAATCGTCGACTTGTTGTCTATACGGATCAACACCTTTTGCTTCACTAATCCGATCAACACCGCGAGCAACTCCCTTAGCCAAATTTCTTGACATGTTGAAATAGCTGCCATGAACTCGGATTCACACGAAGATAAAGCAATTGTTTCTTGCTTTTACGAGCACCACGTAATAGGGGATTTACCAAGAAAGAAAATGTGACCAGTAGTACTCCGACCATCATCCATGTCTACATTACTATAACCAAAAAGTTTCAACTCGTCACACTTCTCATATTTAATTTCAAGCGAAATTATACCACAAAGGTAACGAAGAATTTGCTTGATCGCACGCACATGAGATTCCCTCGAACTTTGCATGTATCTACTTATAACTCCCACAAAATAAGATAAGTCCAGACGAGAGTGTAGAAGGTTTCGTAAGCATCCAACTACCCTTTTGTAATGAGTGGCTTCAACTTCCGGTTCATTATCGGCCTTTGACAATTTTAGTCCCGGTTCCATTGGACATTGAGTGGCATTGCATTCTTCCATCTCGGCTTCTTTTAAAACTTTCATTGCATAGCCTTATTGTTTAATTGTCACACACCCTTTTGTTGAGAAACTTTAATCCCCAAATAATAAGTTAATAATCCAAGGTCCGACATTTTAATCTTCACGGATATCATACTCACGAATTGATTTGTAATTTCCTGGCACGTCCCGGTTACAAATAAATCATCAACATAAACGGCCACTATGATGTATTCGCATGTTGCCACCTTTTTGTACACTGCATTTTCTTGTAAACATCGTATAAAACTCATTCCACATAAAATGCCATCAAGTTTAATGTTCCAGGCCCTGGTGCTTGTCTTAGGCCATATAAACCTCTCACGAGCTTGTACACTTTTCCTTCTTCTCCTTTTTTCTCAAAACCTTCGGGTTGTCGTACGTACACTTCTTCTTTCAATACACCATGTAAGAAGGTCGTTTTACATCCAAGTGGTAAATTTTCCATCCCTTTCTGACCGCGAGAGCAATCAATAAACGAATTATCTCAAGACGGGCTACCGGTGTGAAAACTTCATCAAAATCAATGCCATATTATTTTATATAGCCTTTTGCAACAAGTCGTGCTTTGTACCTTGAGATCGTTCCATCCATATTTCTCTTGATTTTATATAACCATTTCAAACTGATTGCTTTGGCATGCTTGGGTAGAGGTACTAGGATCCAAGTGTTATTCTTATCGATTGACTCGATCTCATATTTCATCGCCTTAAGCCGTTCGGGTTTCACAATGGCTTCTTTAACATTCTGTGGTTCATCATCAAACAATAACATCAATTCGTTCATGTTAAGTTCATAATCGTTGAGGCGAATCGGCAAAACGGTGACACGACTAGTACGATGTACCAGGTTATCTTCAAACTTGCTATTACCGTCAGACTCGTGATCGTTGTCGTCTGTATTAGGTTCTTTCGAGATTGGGTTGTCTGCTGCTGGGCTTGGCACTGCCGGTGGGCTATCATTTAAATGCTGCTTAGACGGGGTAGCATCGGTATTGGGCTGGTGAGGCCCATTATGCGGCTGATTTATCCAAGTGGCCCAAGCAATTTTGAAAGTGCCAAAATCATTTTCTTTTTCCGCTGTTACTGTTCTCGTGCCTTTTCCATTTCCTTTTTCCATTGCCATGACAACTTTTCATCATACAGTAAATTGTTGCTTCTAATAATTTTATTTCCATACAGATTAAATAAACGAGCAGCTCCAGAAACCGGGTTCCTTCCCAAAATAAACCATTGGTCTCGATCTATCGTCAAGTTTCTTTAGATGTTTCGAAACAACTCTTTCATATGCAACACATTCGAACATATTTAGATCTTCAAGATTCGGTTTTTGACCATAGAGTTTTTCGTAAGGCATGACTCCTACTAATGCTCGTGTAGGGGTATGATTTATAATATAAGTTGCATGTGGAACAACTTCACCCCAAAACTGATTTGGAACTTCTTTTGATTTCATAAGACATCGCGTCATCTCGATTAGCGTCTAGTTTCGTCGTTCTACTATGTCGTTTTGTTGGGGTGAGTACAGAGCCGTTAACATTCTTGCAACACCTTCTTCGCTCCAAAAATAATTAAAATCGTTTGAAGTAAACTCTCTGCCTCTATCCGTGTGGAATGTTTTTATCTCTTTCTTGATTTGGTTTTCGATTGACTTTTTAAATCTCTTGATTACATCTGCCGTGTCATTTTTATGCTTCAACAAAAAGGACCATATGTATCTTGAAAAGTCATCAATTAAACTCAAAATATAAATATTAACGGCTTGAGTGGGAGGATCTATTGGTCCGCAAAAATCTTCGTGTAACATCTCGAGAATATTTTTTGACTTATAATAAGCTTTCTTCGGGAACGTGTGCTTATTTTGTTTGCCTATCATGCAAACTTCACAAAATTCTTTTTGGTTTTTCAAAACCGGAACTCCACTAGTCAACTTGTGCATCATATTCACCGCACCAAAGTTGATATGGCCTAGTCATGCGAGCCATATCCAAGACTCGTCATCAATCTTTTATTGCAAACATTGGGGTTTTCTGACTTTAAGTCGTGTTTTATAAAAATGATTTTCACTACGCGGAACCTTCATTAGCAACCTCCCATTTTGATCTTTCATTTTTAAGTAATCACCATGCATTCTAATGTCACAACCGGATAATGTTGTTTGGCCAAGACTAATGACATTGCTACGAAGAGAGGGAATGTAATAGATATCTTTCATAAACTTTTGCTTACCATTTTTACCTTGAACAAAATTACCCCTTTTCCTTCAATTCGAACACACAAGTCCCCTCCAAATCTTACTCTTATGGTTATCCGTTCATTCAACTCCAGAAAATACAAGTACTTTCCGATCATGTGATTACTTCCCCCATTGCCGAGATACCACATATCATCGTCTTCTTGATTCGCCTTTACTTTGGATGGAACGTATTTTTCTTCATTAAGGAAGATTGTCTCCTCTTGCATCATAAAAAACATTCCTTCTTCGTGATCGACCTCCTCTCGGGCATCGTTGAGATTTGCTTCATGATTCCTATTACGTTCCGAGCATCCCAAAACAAAGTGTCCATACTTATCACACCGGTAACACTAAATATATGATAGGTCTCATTGTTCATGATTTTTTCCTTTTCGTCTTTGATCATCACAGTTCTTTGACAAGTTCCTTTGATCGTGGTTTTGGGTGTTATCCAGACCACGACCACGTCCTCCTCCACGCCCGCCTCAGTTCGATCCTCGTCCTCTCCCACGGTTTGAGTCTTGGTTTTTGTTTGAACTTTTGGTTTTGGAATAAAGTAACTTTTCATTCAAACCGGTTGCTTTATCTGAATCTTTTATTCGTTCTTCGTACGCTTTCAGTCTTCCAATAACATCTTCAAAGGTGATTGATTTTAGATCCAGAACTTGTTCGAGCGCAACAACAATGTGAATGAATCATCTAGGTAGGCTTGTGAGGAACTTTTTCACCAAATTATGATGCGATATTGCTTTTTCCAAGGGTTGCTAAAACAGATACAATGCCCAAAAGTTTAGATGTGAACTCATCAATAGTTTCGTTGTCCATCATCTTTAGACTTTCGAATTCAGAAGTTAAGGTTTGTAGATGTGCTTCCCTCACACGATCAGTCCATAGGTTACGGTATTTTATTGCATCCCACATCTCTTTTCCCGTAGCAAGGTTTCCAATTTGTAATATGACGTCCTCCGTCACCGCTTGAAACAACAGTCCTTTGACAATGTTGTTTTGTTTAGCATCGGTTGAACCTGGATCGATCACATCCCACACTCCATGTATACCAAGAAGAACCTCCATGCACATTCTCTATATGGTATAACTGATTGGCGTTAACTTCGGGAATTGGAGCGTCATCGTCGGTGATTCCCTTGCCAGTGGTTTTGATGATTCTCCTCCTGTCAAGCTTGACTGCAGATATCAGTAGCAAAAAGATGATCTAATTTCGATTCGGTCTCTTCACATATTGGAAACAACTATGAGTTGTAAGGAAAACAACGTGTTTCAAAATCCTTCAATAAATTCACTCCTCGATCAGCGTGCAAAAGTAAAATCAAAGATTGCTTTAATTGGACCCAAAAATTGCTGCTATTGGAGTACTGATGCTCCTGACCAATTTGTGTTGCTTTGATTGCGTTGTAGGCCTCCAAAAACATAAAACACCACGCCAAATAAATCGGTGCTACATAGAGAAACGATTGCTAGTAAGTAATTGTTCTTCTCGCTGCACGATTGGAATTGCAAGATCTGATACCAATTGAAGAATTAAAACAGAAAATAGCTATCAAACACAAAACAAATGATCAAACTATCTCTTTGATTACAATAGAGAAATCAGTTTCTCCAAACTCTATGAATCGATGCCTATACAAATCTCGGTATCGCGTTTATATAGACAATGAATTGTTGAACAACTAGGACACTTATATCTGTTCCCTAACATTATCGGTATGATTCCTAATTGAATACGACTTGGGCTTGGATTGGTGGGTTGACCTGCAACATTAAGCCCATGGTCTCAACCCATTCGTCCAACAATAGATAGCTTAAGGTCTTGATAGTGCCGATTGAAGACAAAAATACAAACACATTTTTTTTTCTTTCCTTCTTGTTTACTCGACAGCACAAAAAAAAAACGATTTTGTGATTTGGTTCCGATTTTCGGTAGCAGCAACACTCAAAAAGAAATTCTTAGGATTCTTTTATTCTGTTCTTGTTCTGTTTTCTTATTCATCTTTTTTCTTTATGTTTTGGTTTTTGTTTTTCAGTTTATGTTGCAGGTTTGAGAGGTTTAAGAGGTTTGAGACGAAGGAGATGTGTTACTTTGAATTAACGCTTCTAAAGTTATTGAGCAACCTGACATGACCTAAAGCTAAACCGATCTCTATCAAACATGTTAACCCATCAATCAAGGAACCTCCATCCGTTCTCATGACAATTATATTATGTCGTTTTTTTACACTCTTTCCAGCAAGAGACGTTGCAGAAAAAGAAGAAACCGACTTCTCTTTTCGAAATGAATCTTCCCCACAACTTCCCTTTCCAACTGAAGAAACCTTAATATTTGTTTGGAATTTGATTCCATTGAAACTAGGTGGAACTGAAGCAAACTCTAAGACACGAGTATGCACATCATAATTTTTAAGTTTGCCATATGGGCGGACTTGTTCAATAACATGCCCATCATTTGCACCTGAGTTAAGCTCGTCTCTGTTAGGTGCAATTTGTGCCCTTTTTTGCACATCTTTTAGTCCCTTTTCATACATCTATTTAGCATAATTGTTCTTCATTTGTCTTGCATTTCATCATATTCATGTTAGTCTCTAGAACAACCTTATTTGCACACTTTTATGTCTTTTTCAGGTAAACCGGAGGTTGGAACGCGCTTTGGGAAGTGTTGGGAAGCATTGGTGAAGATTTCGGGATGATCGGGCGAAGAACGAAAAAGTTGGAAAAATCAATTTTGGATTCGGAGTCAGAGGGGTACACGGGCCGTGTTGGATTTACACTGCAAAATCAACATGGGCCGTGTTGACCAAAAAGAGGAGTTGTTGACCCTGCTGAACACGGGCCGTGTCAGATTTACTCTATGTCCAACACAGAAGGTGTTCGAACCAAAAACCAACTTTTGGCAGTTTCTCCTATCTTTCATATTACGGGTTAAGGGCCATTTTTACACACACAAAAGATATCAGAGCACATTTTGAGAGGGGATTTTGAAGGTTTTTGCAAGGATTTGATCATTTATCATTTGGAAACATTATTTCTCTTATTTGTAAGTTGTAATTGCACATTATTTCCATCTTTTATTCTTGTGATCTTGTTCTAGCCATGTGTGGCTAGAACCCTAGTTTCTCCAATAATTTCATGTTTTGACTTCTTGGTAGTGACTTCAATCATATGACATAATGTTTGTTCTTAATTTCTATCTAATGAATTTGATTTTGCTTCAATCGAATGTTTGATTCTAATTGTGATTCTTATTAGCCATTTGAATTAGGGTTAGGTCATTCAAGTTATCTCTTTTACAAAATCCGTAATTGTTTTGTGAAATTGAACAAGTAACAAGCATTAAATTGATCTCTATTGAATGAATTTAGTGTAAATCTTATTCATACACTTTTACACTCCCGAGCTTATGAGGAGTATTGGGTGTTGTTGGAACATTAACATAAAGCTTCATGCAATCTTATAATCTAATTCTAAGAGTTTGTTTAGATTAGGTTAATAAGGTTAGGGTTAATAAAAGAGCTTGTTTTGGTTAATTAATGTGGTGAATGGGAAGTGTTAGAGCTTATTAGCACTTTCAAGTACCAACTTAGATAGAATTGAACGAATATTGTGTCATCTTTGAGTCACATTGCTAAGTTGTCATACATGAAGTTGGAGTCCTTACAAAATCTGAATCTAATTGTAACACCCAAATTTTCAAAATAATTTTTCGCATAATATAAAAACATATTCATTTAACTTTTCATAAAACATCAGTATTTGAAACTCCAATCAATGTCATACAATAAATCCCAAGATCACATATCATAAAAATCCCATGTGTGTGTACTGATCAAGCTGGCGTCTTCCCACGGTCATCACTAGTACCTGAAACAATAAACACTAACACTGTAAGCACAAAGCTTAGTGAGTTCCCCAAAATACCACACATAACACATGTTAGCCACTCAAGGCTATAACTCTGTGGGTCCGTAGACCCTACTCTGTGAACCCTCTGGTTCTAACTCTGGGAACCTTCCGGTTCCAACTCTATAAGCATGCACAACATAAATCACATAGAAATAATGCAGTACAACACATAACATACATATGGCATACAATACTCTGCCACATAACTCTGAGTACCTACTCAAGGTAAAGTATAGTGAGAAGACTCACCTCGTGTATCTCGATAACTCGCGAATCCCGGAAATCACTCGTGCTCGATCCTCCGAGCTATAATCCTCCTATAACATCATATATCTCTAATTAACACTTTTACAACTAAGGTTGACTACCCCTATCAAGTCAACACTAGTCAACTCTAGTCAACGGTCAACTTTGACCGGACTCGGCGAGTGCACTAGAGCGACTCGGCGAGTCTATACGTGTTCACTGACTCCCTAGGATCCTCTCTTGACACGTCGAGTGCATCCCTAACTCGACGAGTTCCACCTGGCACGAATCGTGGGGCCACCACAACTCAACTAGCCGAGTCTCAAGAACAACTCGGCGAGTTCCAGCTTGACTCAGTCCACCTGTCGACCCTCTCTGAATCTCCCTGACTCACTAAGTCAACCCATAACTCGGTAAGACCACTCGCTGAGTGATTAAAGGAAATCTTCATGCTACTCGCCGAGTCTGTTCTTCGGACTCGGCGAGTCTAAGCCATGCATGAACTCAAACTCACTCCTGAGGCCAAATCCGCTCCAATAACTCATAGATCTAGCCCTCCCAAGCACATTCATCACGTAAAGATACAATCTTGGCTACCATGCAACGCTTACAAGGCTTCTTTTGGTGAAATGACATCTAAAATGGTAACCTAAGTCCCCAACTCAAAAGGATATGCATAAAGCAGGGCATTTGGGACTCTCTGGACCTACTAAGGTCCAGATCTAGGTACCATTTCCCCATGGGACCTCTCACACTCCAAATACAAGGCAAACAAGGCATGAAGAAGCCCTAGATTTGACCATATCAAGAAAAACACGAGAATAAGCTATGAATGTTACCTCAAATAGCTTCCTCTGCCGAAATGGAAGTAGATCCAAGCTCCCCAACTCTCCTAGCTTGGCCATCCTCTTCCTTTCTTGCAAATACACACAAAAATGGTGAATGATGGCCTCTTATCTCACTCACAAGGGTTCACAGGTGCTCTGGTGCTCTCAAGGTCGAAGGTAGCCGCAATGAAGGGGTATAAGGTCCTTTAAATAGGGCTCAAGGCCGGGAAATTAGGGTTTCATTAAACAGCGTAGACTCGCCGAGTCCACTCGTGGACTCGCCGAGTCCGGACGCGAACCCGCATCCAAATCCGCGATCATACTCGGCGAGTCTAGGCTCCAACTCGCCGAGTCTCCTCACAATTTACCAAAAATATAAAAATGAATAATACCTGGGAATCCGGGCTGTTACACTAATTCACTCTTTTAGTTGACTACTTGTGTTCTTAAGTGTTTGTTTTAATTATTTTATTCTAACCCCCCCCCCCTTTACTGTTGGTGACCATAGTACCTTGCGCAAAGAGGTATAGATTAATTATCCTGTGTCTCTGTGGATCGACCCTGCTTGCCTTGTACTACCTTTTTAGTGCAATATAGTGGGATTCTTTTGGAGTATATCGTACCCCTTTATTTGTTGGGTTTGACACGCCTAACAAATTGGCACCATTGCCGGGGACACGGTATTACTAATTGTTTTATCCCAAGATCTTTTCGTACAGGTACACCATTGCCACTTGTTCGGAGATAGAGAAGACTGCAAGGAGAATACGGAGGCAAGCCAAGCTTCGTAAGAGGCAACCGGTTTCCGGGACTTCTTCGCCATCTACTCCCCCAGTCATCAACATTTGGGAGGACATATCCCTCTCAAGTGTATCCGCATCAGAAACAGAAAGCCTCTCACTCTCATCTCAACCAAACTCACCGAAAAATACCACCCCACCCTCTTCACCTAATCATCATATCCCAAACACTACACCTACAGAAACATTAACTACTACTCATACCATGGGAGATAACCACGGAGGGAATCCACCTCCAAACCCACCACCGAGCAAACCCTCCGCCAATGGTCAAGACAAGAGGTTACTCAACAACCTCTTTGTATCACATATCCAGCTGCCACAAACCTTGAACTAAAATCCGGGTTATCCACTTACTCCCAACTTTTAGAGGTTTGGAGAATGATGATCCTCACAAGTTCCTCACCGAGTTCCATGTAGTATGTGTGGGTATGAAACCACACAATGTCACGGAGGACCAAATCAAGCTTAGGGCATTCCCCTTTGCGGTGCAAGATGCAGCCAAAGACTAGCTTTATGACCTCCCACCGGGGACGGTAACTACTTGGGTAGATCTTGCAAGGTTGTTTTTGGATAAGTACTTTCCTGAGATGAAAGCTTCAGCCCTACGGAGGGAAATCATTGGAATCAAGCAGCACAAGAGAGAAGCTTTTCACACATATTGGGAGCGATTCAAGAAACTTAGTGCTCGATGCCCAAAGTATGGAATTACCGAATATCAGCTTCTCCAATATTTCATTGAAGGAATGACCCCAATGGAAAGAAGGCTTCTTAATGCTTCGAGTGGTGGATCTTTACTCGACAAGACTCCTACTGAAATCCGCAATCTAATCAAGAACATGGCTGAAGATTCCAAACATTCAAGCCATGATGAAGAATGGTATACGGATGCACCCCGAGGTGTAAAAGAAGTCCAGACTCCTCAAATTGAAGCTCAATTGTCCGAGCTTACGAAAGTGGTTATGATGCTAGCCAAAGATAAAGGTGTGCAACCCACACCCCGCCCATGCGGTATTTGCACTCAAGTGGGGCATCCAACCGATATGTGCCCACAACTCCAAGAAGAAGACTATGAAGAAGCAAAAGTCATGGGAGGCTATTCCGGGTCTAATCAAAGGGGATACGAGCAGCCACGGGGTGATCAAAGATGGAGTAACAATCAAGGTTGGGGAGGAAATCAACAAGGAAATTATCAACCAAGTCAACCACATCAATACCAACAAATACCACCTTTTCCACCATAAAACTTTCAGCCAAGGCAACCACAACACCCTCCTCAACAATCAGGTTCATCAAGTATGTCCTTAGAGGACATAGTGAAGAGTTTGGCAACTAGTACACAAGCTTTCCAACAAGAGACAAAAGCAAGCATAAAGAACTTAGAGAAACAAGTTTCGCAGCTTGCTACTTCCATAAGCAAATTAGAATCTCAAGGAAAGTTACCTGCACAAACTGAAACAAACCCAAGTCACAACGTGTGTGCCATCACATTGAGAGGCAGAAAGAGCTATGATGGTCCAAAAGTGTCGGTTGATCAAAAGGAAGAAGAAATAGTGGTCGAAGAGGCAACCAAAGAAGAGAAGAAGGAAGAGAAAACAATCGAAAAGAAGCCCTTCATCATTGAGTCTAAAGCCACACCTGCTCCATTTCCCGAAAGATTAAAGAGCACGAAAAAAGAACGGGAGGAGAATGAGATCATGCAAATGTTCAAGAGAGTTCAAATCAACATTCCACTCCTCGAGGCCATCAAGCAGGTACCTAGATATGCAAGGTTCCTTAAGGATCTTTGTGTATCTAAAAAGAAATTAAAAGGAAATCAAGTCGTAACAGTTGGGGAACATGTATCTGCAGTTTTGCAAAAGAGGATGCCCCCGAAGTGCAAGGATCCCGGTGTCTTTACCGTGCCTTGCAAATTGGGGAATCTTCATGTACCCCGAGCCATGCTCGATCTAGGTGCATCCGTAATGTCCTACCATATTCTATTTTCAAATCAATTGGTGTGGGAACATTGAGCAAAACCGGTGTGATCATCCAACTTGCCGACCGGTCTTTGGTACACCCAAAGGGTGGACTAGAGGACGTGTTAGTGCAAGTCGATGAATTTATCTTCCCGGCTGATTCTCATGTCTTAGATATGGGAGATATGACTCTCCAAGTTCAAGTTCCATACTTTTAGGTAGACCTTTTCTTAAAACTTCCAAAACAAAAATTAATGTCTACAATGGAACTTTAAGTATGGAATTTGATGGTCAAGTTATCAACTTCAATGTTCATGAAGCAAAAAAGGTTCCTTCCGAGGTTCAATCCGTTAATCTTGTGAATTTGATCGAGCCCTCAACTAAAAAAGGGTTTAAGTTTGTCTAACAATGAATTTCTAGAGTTAGTTTTGCAGGGAAAACTAAACAAGGACAAAGCCAAAGAGCTTGTAAAGGAGGTAGATATGGACAATGAGGTGTTAGAGAGTTTGGAGTTTATTGATGACACGAAGCATGTGAGCAGTGATGATATAAAACCCAAGCCATCCACCAAAGTCAAAATCCTTCCACTGGTGGAATAGGCACTAGATCCGGGAGCAAAAACTCCACCGGACCCTTTAAAGTTAATACATGTTGAGAAGGAGAGCACTCAACCGGTCATCAACTCAAATAAACTATCGAAGAAGGAAGAGAGTGAGTTGATAACCATGCTGAACAAATACCAAAAAAGGATTGTGTGGACAATCTATGATATTAAAGAGTTACGTCCTTTTTGGTTTATGCGCAAAAAGAAAGCCAAAGGAAGGTTGAAGGTTCCGTTGAAGGAGGTGGCAAGAAGATTGATGTGTTGGAGAGGCCCACATACTTAGAACGAAGCATATGTGGGGGCAAAGTCGAGCCAACGACTTAAAACAAGGGCAGCTTACCGGGAGGCAACCCGGGGGTATTTTTGTCATTTCTTAAAAAAACAATTTCCATTTCTTTGAAGTTTTTGGTTTTTAATGTTCCAAATGCATTTAAGCATGTTTTTAAATCACCAAACGGACCTCGGGATGCAAAACCATTTCGTTTGAATGAGAGGGAATTTTTGGGTTCAAAAAGTGGGAAGTGGCAAACAGAGCCGTACACGACCCATGTCATTTTTGCCTTATATTGAACACGGGTCGTGTTCAAGCGAGGCAAACATTTTCGCAGTCAGAGGGGTACACGGCCCGTGTCTCTTCTTACCTTATGCCCAACATGGGTCGTGTTCAGCCATTTGCAGAATTTTAAACCCCCAACACAGGCCGTGTGATTTTACACTAAAAGAACACGGGCCGTGTTGGCTGTTGAACAAATGTGTTTTAAGTCTAAAAGTCGGTTTTTATCACCCCTATTCACCCATAAATCATCCCCAAAACAATTTCTCTCTTCCAAGAACCCCTAGGTCCAAAATTTCCACAATTTGTTTTGTGCTTTTGGGCTTGATACTTCATGTAGGCAAGCTTGGGGAGGTTGAAGAGGAGGTTCCCACCAACTGCAAAGCTCCAAGAACGATTCGGTAAATTCTTTCCATGTCTTTAATCGTTCATATTTTGCTTTAAAATCCAATATGTGTGCACTTGTGACTATTTTAGACTCTTACCCAACCCGACTACCATCCCCCACCACATTCTGGTGATTAGATAGGTTGTTCCGCCCTCTCCAAGCATCGGGGACGATGCTTATCTTTAAGCTTGGGGAGGGGTAGAGGTGTACACTAGGTTCATTCATGCATTTTAAAAAAAAAAGATTTTTATTCCATGTTTTTTTATCCAACCCAAGGCAGCCTAATCTTCTAAAAACAGTTGAATTGGTAAGTGAGTCGTATGCCTTGAGATTAGACTTGTTCTTTTTATTGAAAAATCTCAAAGCAAGCTAATTGCACATGAACACACCTCTCGAAGCTACTCGTGCAAAACAGAAAATGAAAAGGTTGTCAACACTAGAGCATAACGACAGGTATGAGTCAATCTTTGGGACACGTGACCGGTCTTATGAGTAGTAAGTGCTCAATTGGTCATAAAATGCCAAATTCAAGAAAACAATAAAAGAATATAAAATTTCAGTGTCCCGAACCTTCCAGCGCTCTAAAAAGTCATTTCTACTAATTCCCTTTTATATACCTTGCTTGGGGACATAGTTTCCAACTATAATTACGGGTCTTTGCATGTTGACCTCAGTCCCCCAAAAAATGTCTTAGAAGCCCCTCACGGTAATAGACTGTGAGATGTCCCCATAATAGAAAAGTTAAGGACGGAAATATAAAGAAATAAGTCTAGCAAAAAAAAAAAATAATAAATAAATAAATAATAATAAATAAATAAATAATAATAAATAAATAAATAAATAAAAATAAAAAAAATTCTTAAGTTAATTTGTGACCTTTGGAACTCGAATAAGTAAGCTCTGAGGGGTGTTCTACATCTAATCGCCTAAAGCTGAATTGTTTGGGACTGATTGGGTTGAAAGTTCGCTACACGGGTTTCATAGAAAGTCATGAACTTAATAATAACAAAAAAAATTATAAATATGTATAGGTATCCAAATAAAGCTAATCTGTGGCCTTTGAGGTTCGGGCGAGTAAACCCGTGGGATCTCTTTAAATCTAGCACACTAAGGTCATATGGTCTGGATGTGTTGGTTGAAAATCCATTACATGGATTTCAAAGAAAGCCATGAGCTTTATTTGTAAGAAAAACATAATTAGATAGTTTGTATATATTTATTTTTATAGTTTAATTGAATAATATATTTAGGAAAAATGTTTGGCTGCAGAAAGATTCCCTTGAACTTGGACTTGAACTTATGACATTGGGACTGACTGTTAATTACTTTGACTAGTGTAAGTGGTTTGAAATTTGTAACCAATCTGGGTAAATTTTAGGGAATTCTTAGAAAATATTTTTTAGAAAAAGATTGTTGTTAATCAACAAATAGCTGGAGTGGGTCATTGTTACATTTTGTAAAACAAAGATGATTGAGCATATTTTTGTCACATACATTTTCACGAGAGTAAGACCATAATGTGTTCCATGAATTGACTTGATGCTATTGAAAGGGAACAAGTGTTGTGATCTTTGATTCTGTTGAGTTGCTTTAGGGAGTGGCCAAAGTCTTATTTCTATTGTCATATAATATTTTGAGACCACCAAATTGACTCAAGGCACGACAGATACATTCTCAACTATGTTACAAAAACGAGGTTAAATGGGTTGAATCTTTTTCATGATTGTTTTGATTTTTGCATTAGGTTTCAAAAGGCTTTTCATTTTGATTAGTGTTTCTTTTCTTTTCTTTTATTTTCCTCGGTCTAGATTTTTCTTTTTCTTTCTTGAGGACAAGAAAGGTCTAAGCTTGGGGAGATTTGTTAGGTGCAATTTGTTCACTTTTTTGCACATCTTTTAGTCCCTTTTCATACATCTATTTAGCATAATTGTTCTTTATTTGTCTTGCATTTCATCATATTCATGTTAGTCTCTAGAACAACCTTATTTGCACACTTTTATGTCTTTTTTAGATAAACAGGAGGTTGGAACGCGCTTTGGGAAGTGTCGGGAAGCATTGGTTAAGATTTCGGGATGATCGGGCGAAGAACTAAAAAGTTGGAAAAATCAAGTTTGGATTCAGAGTTAGAGGGGTACACGGGCCATGTTGGATTTACACTGCAAAATCAGCACGGGCCGTGTTGATCAAAAAGAGGAGCTGTTGACCCTGCTGAACACGGTCCGTGTCAGATTTACTCTATGTCCAACACGGGCCGTGTTCGACCCAGAAACCAACTTTTGGCAGTTTCTCCTATCTTTCATATTACCGGTTAAGGGCCATTTTTACACACACAGAAGATATCAGAGCACATTTTGAGAGGGGATTTCGAAGGTTTTTGCAAGGATTTGATCATTTATCATTTGGAAACATTATTTCTCTTATTTGTAAGTTGTAATTGCACATTATTTCCATCTTTTATTCTTGTGATCTTGTTCTAGCCATGTGTGGCTAGAACCCTAGTTTCTCCAATTTCATGTTTTGACTTCTTGGTAGTGACTTCAATCATATGACATGATGTTTTTTCTTAATTCCTATCTAATGAATTTGATTTTGCTTCAATCGAATGTTTGATTTTAATTGTGATTCTTATTGGCCATTTGAATTAGGGTTAGGTCATTCAAGTTATCTCTTATACAAAATCCGTAAGTGTTTTGTGAAATTGAACAAGTAACAAGCATTAAATTGATCTCTATTGAATGAATTTAGTGTAAATCTTATTCATACACTTTTACACTCCCGAGCTTATGAGGAGTATTGGGTGTTGTTTGGAACATTAACATAAAGCTTCATGCAATCTTATAATCTAATTCTAAGAGCTTGTTTAGATTAGGTTAATAAGGTTAGGGTTAATCAAAGAGCTTGTTTTGGTTAATTAATGTGGTGAATGGGAAGTGTTAGAGCTTATTAGCACTTTCAAGTACCAACTTAGATAGAATTGAACGAATATTGTGTCATCTTTGAGTCACATTGCTAAGTTGTCATACATGAAGTTGGAGTCCTTACAAAATCTTAATCTAATTCACTCTTTTAGTTGATTACTTGTGTTTTAAAGTGTTTGTTTTAATTATTTTATTCTAACCCCCCCCCCCTTTACTGTTGGTGACCATAGTACCTTGCGCAAAGAGGTATTGACTAATTATCCCGTGTCTCTATGGATCGACCGTGCTTGCCTTGTACTACCTTTTTAGTGCAATATAGTGGGATTCTTTTGGAGTATATCGTACCCCTTTATTTGTTGGGTTTAACACACCTAACAGTCTCTATATGATGACATTTCTTCATAAGAAACATATTGAGTAAATTACACGAATGGTCCCTATGGTTTGGGGTAATTTGTACGTTTGGTCCCTAACTTACTTTTTTAACTCGGAAATTCCCTACCGTTTGTTTTTGTTACACCATTGGTCCTTACTGTTTGTTTTTGTTATGCGCTTGGTCCCTATCTTACCTAAAAAGACTATTATTTTAATAGGGAAAAATGGTGGGGTAGGTAAGGTAAGGTGAGGGTGATGAGGTTGGTGGTCTGTTTATTTAAATAAATTAAAAAATCAATGGCAAAATAGGTTTTTTAGGTAAGAAAATGATCAAACGCGTAACAAAAACAAACAGTAGGGACCTTCCGAGTTAAAAAAATAAGTTAGGGACTAAACGTGTAAATTGCCCTAAACCATAGGGACCATTCGTGTAATTTACTCAAACATATTCATCAGTCACCTTGTCATTAGTACCATGGTTAGAGGAGCTTGAACCAACAATCCCTTTATTTTCTTTATTTTCACATTCTTTTCCATTGCTTTAACTGGGCTAACAAGTTCATCATTCCCATCTTCATCATAATCTATGAATATTTCCCCTTCCTCGCTCCCTTGTTCACTTGCATCATCACACCATTTTTATTTTTCTTTTCATCATCTTTTGAGTTTTTTTTTAATCTTGGGAACCTAGGAAGATAATTCTCTTACTCTCACTTCATATTTTCTACCATCTAGCATTACCTCCACTATTTCAGAAATAGTTTTCTGTTCTTTAATTTTAACACATATACGACCAACACTTACATTTTCTTATACATCTTCATCAATGAATAAAACCTCCCCCCACAAACTCGCCACTTTCTTGGTAGCACTAGAAGCCTAATTCCAATCACACCATTCTTTCATCCACAATGAAGTTTGTGGTTATAGGTTTGAGTTCCGTGAAATAAAACGTAATGTATTGATCCTTTTTAAATTTATCAATTTTCTTTTTTATTGGAATTCAAACCAAACCCAGGATCCACCAACATAATTAATCAAAACCTCATCATAGCCTTCTTTCTTAAGAATCTTGTATATATTAGGCCCTAATAGCCTTCTTCAAACCAAACCCAGGATCCACCAACATAATTAATCAAAACCTCAAAACCTCAACAGAGATAGTTTTAAAGCGAATAATATTCAATTAAAATTCATAATAAGGAAGAAAAAATGTTATATTTACCTGAGACATACTCAAATTGTTACTGGTAAAAACGTCATCTATGGCTGCTTTAAGAGTCAAAGAGGATGTATCCTTCACGTGCACCACTCCAATGAATCTTTCCTTCATCACTCCACGGTTGTCGACATACCTCAAAACTATGTCCATTTGTTCTTTTTTTGATACATCACTCGATTCATCAACCAATAAAGAAAACACATCTTTACTAATTTCTTTGCAAATGTTTAAAACTATCTCTGTTGAAAAGCATTCAACAATTTGCTTTTGAGTCCTCGGGCACGTCACTTGATTATTTTGAGGAGCATTTTCAAAGGTAACATTGTGAATGCCTTCATTATGGTCTCTCAAGAAAGATAATAACTCCAAGAGAAGCCCTCTATTAAGAGAGTCACTCGACTCATCATGACCCCGAAATGGTAAACCATTTTTCAATAAAAATTTACAACACCAAATTGAAGCACCTAAATGAAGTTTATAATTACTCTCCTCAATCTTGGTTTGCTTGTTGAAGGCTGCACTAATAGATTGTTTTTCTTTCAATAAAAATTCACAATTTTCTTTTGCTTTATGATGAAAACTATCAATACCACCCATATGATCTCTCAATGATTGTCTTTTATTCCAACTATCAAAACCTTGTGAAACAAATGCATCTCTCCCATGTTGTTTTCCCACCATGTCTCCACATACATAGCAAAATAAACAAAATGCTTTGTTCTCTTTTATGCTATATTCTAACCAATCAAAGTCATCAAACCACTTAACAACAAAACGTCTTTCTTTTGAACCTATTTTCTTTGAAGGGAATATATGACCCCTTGGTTGACAAGGTCCTTGAAGCAAATATGCCCTCCTTATTTCATCTCTTTGATTTGGATGGTAAGTTGTAATCTTTGGTCTTACACCCGGGTCTTTTGGAAGATCTTTCAATTCAACATTGGTAATTGGAGTAGTTGTAGGTTGTTGATTTACATTAGAAACCGAAGGGAATGATTGATTAGAAGGACATGGTATTTTAGAGGATGCTTCAAAACTTAAATCATTGGAGCATGGTCTTTTGGAGGATTCTCCAACACTTGATTTATTGATGCTTGTTCTTCCAAAAAAGACCAAATTTTATCCTAACAATTCAATATCAAACAAATTAGCCATCCAAGATTCCAAGTAATTTCAAGGTTAACAAATAACAACTACTAATTTCAAGTAAACAAGTAATTTCAAGGTTAACAACTACTAATTTCACCTAAACAATAAGAAATTTCAACAAAAAAGCAACTAATTTGACTAACTTCAAAAACCTAAAATTATCAATACTTACTTGTTTCATTGTATTTGTAGGATTGAAAGGAGTGCCAAGCCAAGCCAAACAAAATCGAATGGTTGAACACTTGAATGGTTGAAATCGATTGAAAGAAGCAAGTCCCAATGTCCGATTTTTTTTCTTCGTCGACAGCCTTCACCTCACAGTTCACAGTGCCGATTTTTTTTTTGTTTTCTGTAATCTCGTTCGTCCATGGACCAACACTCCAATTTCTTTTCTTCAAAAGTCGATGGACACCTAATAGAGATTGGGTATTTGGCTAATTCTATTGGTTAAAAACTTAATAAGCAACTTGGGCAGTTGGGCTACAAACTCAAAATGCATTTGGGCTAATTCTAAATCGAGGTATTGGGCTAATTTTCTTTATTTGTTGGACTAGCATTTTTTATAGTTTTATTTTTTGGGCCTCGAATTCTCGAAAGTATAGTGTCACCCCAACGAATTTGAAGCCGGTGCACCTAATAGAATTTTTTTTTACCCTAACGGACCGAAGCGGAGCAGTGACCCGGGACCCCCCGGGCACCACACACATCCGCCACTGTATTAGGGAATGCATGAACCTCACGTAGACTTCCAAGGATAATATAAGAAGAATCTTCCCAATTAACAGATCCTTATTTTCAAGGATCACCGATTTCTTGATAACCCGCTTAAGAATTGTCCCCTTTAACCCCCCCCCCCCCCCCCCCCCCCCCCGCATCTACCATTAAAGATTTTTCAGAAATAATGGAAGGCCTATTGATCAAAACATG
Organism: Lactuca sativa; assembly: GCF_002870075.4. Classification (NCBI taxonomy): domain Eukaryota; kingdom Viridiplantae; phylum Streptophyta; class Magnoliopsida; order Asterales; family Asteraceae; genus Lactuca; species Lactuca sativa. The sequence continues at coordinate 26,793,569 of NC_056625.2, read as the reverse complement.
CAACTGAAGCAAAAATGTGAAAATTACCAATCCAAATGCTATTTAGAGTACGTATCAAGGCATTATTATCTTCAATTCGCAAGAATCTAACAAAAGCGAAACGTCGACTAACCTTAGAATATGAATATGAATTGAAGATGGGTTGATTATTAGCCTAAGTGGTCTATAAGAAAGTCGTAATAATCATAATTCCAAGAGCGTCCATATAAAGAACGCCCAAATCTGACTTCATATGAAGAAGTTATGATTTTTCGAAGTTTTGATGGAGTAGTGTGCGACGTAGAAATCGAAACTAAAATCGATTGATTGTTATCCAAAACAATGTAAACGAGAGTTGAAGATCTCTTAAAAACAATTTTGTCAATACAAAGACAATCAAAACGGAGTTTGTATGAAGGAGTTATGATTTCCTCACAGATTTTAAAATATGAATTTAAAATAGAGTGAGAATAAGCTATTGAAATCTAAAGGAAAGTTGTGGTACTCAGAAACACCTACGCTTGGATATAAAGAACGTCAAAAATGGAGCCCATATGTGAAATTTATGATTTTTCAAAGTTTGCAAAAAAATACATGTGTATGATGACGTGGCGACCTGAGAACGCGCCACGTGGCAGCGCCGAAGACCAAGTCCTGGGGTGACGTGGCACCATGAACCAACGAGACGTGACACAGCTATAATGTAATACATGGAACTTTGGAATCCAAGCTTTCAAATGACGATATAGCTCCAACCAACATCGGCCATGTAGGGCGTGACATGCCTCCCCTATAGTATATATGTTCGATTTTCAGCTCATTTCACCAATAGTTCATTCCAAACTTCTCCCAAATCCTCTAGAATTTCTTCTCTGGCCTCGAGCCTGATATTTCTGAGTTGGTGATCACTTTAACGAAGAGTTGAAGCTTCAAAGAGCCCGATTAAAAGGAATTTTTGGATTCTAAGTTTTGCCCGCGCAGATTTCGGATTTTCACTAGAAACTTTGTAAGTTAAGCTACACTTATTATGCTTTAATGGTAACTTAAGTTTAATATCGTTATTATTAACCTATATACAAGATTTATCGGTGATTGCTTGTCATAATACTAATTGATCTACTTACGAGAGTGACGTCTAGTCTAGATCTAGTGAGGTGTTTAAAGTGGATTTTCCAAACAGTATATATATATATATATATATATATACACACACACACCAAAAGGATCCTACCTCCAATATGATCTTACCTGATTGTTCCTTATTTGATAGATCTCGATGTATTCATTGGGATTGTTGAGGAATCCGATGAATATTTATTAAACCGGTATACATATAAACGAATACTAAGATATAGTAAGATTCGTATTTAGGTTATTTAAAAGGGATAACTGAAGTATTAGCCGAGGAGCTAGCTTTCCCGAGGATCTTCCACCTTAATCAGGTGAATGCATAGTTACTGTAACACTCGTTTCCTAGAATGGATTAGTTGATGATATAATGGAGTCAAAAGCATGGTTTTTTTAGGTAAACCATATGGCACGGCGTGACGCATGGAGTGTCACGACGTGGCATGCCAAATGAAAGACATGTGTTTTTGATGGACACCACGACGTGGCATGAAGGGTTTCAAAAACATATTATATGTGACTTGAATCATATGTATGAAGCGTATATAAATATAAACATAAAACGATTTAAAAAATTACGTCGGAACGTAGACAAACTCGAATTTATACCGACATGCACACAAAAAAATAAAGACAAAATTGCAAAAATGGTCCCTGTGGTATGCAATTTTTTGGGGTTTTAGTCCAAACAGTGACTTTTTTGGATTGATGGTCCTTTTCGACTATTGTCATTGTAGAATTGGTCCCTGATAATCTTGAAAAGACTATATTGCCCTTTTATTTTTTTTCCATTTACTTAAATATTTTTTTCTTTTATTTAATTATAAATATTAAATCAAATCAAGAATGGGACCCACCTCTCTCTCTCTCTCTCTCTCGTTTTTCCCCTTCTTCCTGACGAACACCAACTCTTTCTTTGTGTTCTACTGCTGAAGACGAGAAAGGAAATCACGAGGACTCCCCAGAGATCAGCTATACATCTCTACCTCTGCTTATTGATCCATCTTTTTGAAATGGTTGCTTCTGCTCATCTTCTTCCCTTTGGTCAGTCAAGGAATCGAAGACCCATTTTCTTCTTCTTTCGATTGAGTAAACACCACCGAGATCCGCTGCAGCCCCCGTCTAACCCTTCACCCTCGCATATCACTTCCGAGGCAGAAGAAACAATGGATTAGGAACTGCGCGAGCAGCCTTTCTGCATCGCTCATCTCCTTCCTCAAACCAATCAATCATTGAAGAGGGTTGCTTGTTTGCTATCGATTCCGTGCCTCTTTTTCTTCCGATCAGCCATCGCCAAATCCCCACCAAAAACGAAATCCACATTCTTCATCTTCTCTATCTCTCGTTCATCTGAAAGGTATCGACTTCAACGATTCTTCCTTAGATGATCTAATCCGGTGGTTGATGTTTATGTAGGGATTCAGAAAAGTGGATCCGGATCGATAGGAGTTTGCGAATGAGTGGTTTGTGATCGATGTTTATGATAAGAGGGGGTTATCCAGCTTCTTCCAAAAACCCTTGGATTGAGGATGATTAGATGGGAAACGATGAGAAAGATTAGGTGTCTGAAATCCTAAAAGTGGAGAAGATACCTTAGAGCAGAAGCATGTGATCGATGGTTGATGATGATGAAGGGAGTATCCATCTTCTTCCATGTTCTTTACCCTGGTTACCAAAGTGATTAATTTCTCGATGCAGTTACCTAAAATCAAACCTCCATTCTCCCATTCCCGGTGATTTGTGTGCCAATGTTCTATGCGATTTTACCTCCATAAATATATTATATGAGAGAGAGGGGAAGGAGACGAGGATGTTGGTAAGAACTGGTGTTTTTTTACCTATAGAAATCCGGTGGGTTTGGATGCTGACGATATGGATGATCGGTGGTGAAGACGATTCCTCCAAGTCCAGAGAAGTGAAAAAAGAGGAGGAAGGTAGCAAAACCATGTATCGGTAATTGTTTGGCTTGCTTGTCATCGAGAAAGAAGAAAGAAACATGGTTGGAACAGAGGGTAACAACCTCCGTTTTCTGCTTTGTCATCGAGAAAGAAGAAAGAAACATGGCTGGAACAGAGGGTAACAGCCTCCGTTTTCTGCTTGAGTTTTTGAGAGAGAGAGAGAGAGAGAGAGAAAGGTGGGTCCTTTATTATTTTTTTAATTGTTAAAATGAATAAATAAATATTAAAATTTAAGAATAGTGAAAGAAAAATGAAAAATAAATACCCCAAGGGTATTATAGTCATTTCAATTTTTGGAGGGACCATTTTCACATACAAACCACTCCAAAAGGACTACGAAACCAAAAAAGTCACTGTTTGGACTAAAACCCCAAAATTTTGCATACCACAGGGACCATTTTTGCAATTTTATCAAAAATAAATAATTAAAAAAAAAATTAACAAACGAAAGTTCTAAATTTATGTTGAAACGTTGGCCACATTGAATTTATACCGACACATAAATAAAAATAAGCACGTAAAATTGAGATTTTTTTTAAGTTGACGAACGAAAGTTATTAAGGAACATCAAATTATATATACTGCGGGGGATAACACGAAAGTTTAAAAAATGGAAGGGTGAAAATGATTTTTATAAAGTTCAAAGTGGAGAGAGTAAAAATGATATTTAAAAAAATAAAGAGGTGAAAAATATCACTTTTACAAAATCGAGGGGGTGAAAAGTGGTCCTTACGGTTTAACGAAAAACATAGACAAAATTACATAGATGGTCACTATGGTTTACTTTTAGTCACAAACAATGTCAAATTACCCTCACATGTAAGGCATGTGATAAGGCTTAACGGACCAAAAGTAAGCGTGTGAACAAAAAAGACCATTCATGAAAGTTTTGGAAACCATAGAGACTGTGTTTTTTAAAAAATATTAACAATAACTAAGTTTGTAACATTTGATAAACTATAAAGACTAAATATAAAGGGATAATGAATTAAAAGGGCAATACACTTTTCGATTTCTACATATTGGGTTACTGAGTGTTTTTTTCATCCACATTTGTCCTTTCATCTTGTTTAACTATACACATTTAGTCTTTAATATATATTTTTTTGCACATTTAGTCTTTAATATATTTTTTTGTTGCAAATAAGCCTTTCTTGTTTTTAGACATTTTGTACTTATAACTGGTTTCTTTAAGTTTGATCACAATAGCTTATGTGGGACAATTATTAACGAGGTGTTCATGGTTGTTGATGCTTATGGCCATTGTCGCCTTGACTGCTTGGTTGCTTAGTACTTGTGGTTTTGCTTAGGTCATCGGTTCTGAACGTCATAACCTCTTCATATGATCTCATATTTTAACAATCTTTATATCCACATGTTCGTATTTTTGTCTAGTATAGGTTTCGTTTAGATTACTCTCGTTAAAAAGTAATATATTTTTACTTACAATTTTATAAAAAATGTTCATACATACATTTATAAAAAAGGCATTTATATAAATATCATAAGTAAAAATATACTAATTTTTAACGAGAGTAATCTAAAAGAAAGTTGTAGTAGACTCAAATATGAATGTGTGGATATAAAGATCGTTAAAATTTGAGATCATATGAAAAAGTTACGACGTTTAGAACACAAGCTATAACCTAAACCACAAGATCTAAGCAACCAAACAGTCGAGGACGCGGTTACTATAAGCATCAACAACTCCGAACACATCAGTAATGATTGTCCCACATAGAATATCATTAGAAAATTAATCGGTCATAAATATTGAATGTATACAAAAACAGCAAGGACTTATTTTGCAACAAAAAAAATATATATTAATGACTAAATGTACAAAAAAAAAATTAAGGACTCAATGTGTACAAAATAAGAAATATATTACCTTATTAATTCATTTTTTTTTGTTTATCTGGAATAGCTGGTCATAACGTTTGAATGTATAAAGTTAAACAACTTAAAGGGACAAATTATCTATAAACGAAAAAAAAAATCAATAACCAAATAAATACAATTCAAAAATTATATTATCGTTTTATGCATTATCTCAACTATAAAATGCAGCATATTACAACAATACAACAATAGAAAATTATATTTATATGACCCATCAAAGTAGCCCATGTCGCATTAAGGGAGTCCAACCCAGAGCAGAGGATTAAATGTGGAGATTTTTCAAAACTCCAAATATATTTGGTTGGAGCTAAATATACTTTTAAAAATAAATATAAAAAACGGATAATACGAAAATACGGATCATATCCGATCCAAATCTGCTTATACCGGAGCCAAAATTTTCTACCAAATCCGAAGATAATCCTAAAGTCGGCTTTTGTGATAAACAAATCAGGATCAGTTTGTTATAGATTAGGTTTTGTTTGTTACTTGACTCATCCGTTTTATTTTTTGTTTAGGTCAGGTGTATATTGTCTTGATAGCTTTTGGAGTAGATGTGAGGCCTCCTTCTTGCAATTGGTAATTTGGTATCCCTATAATTTTCTTTTCTTTCAATTATGTTAATCACTTTTATATGACTATTGGGTTTTATTAAATTCTGGCCGGGTTTTGTTTGGTTTGAACGTGAGATCGATGATCGGTGTGGTTTAATATTATATATTTTAATCCATTTGTTCAAACCACCAATCTAATGATTTGATTGTTGATGCATTTTTATTTTAAGATCATCTTTATTACAAATCATTTGGACTAGCAATATCGACAAACCCTGTAACGAACAATATGTGTCGCCAAGAGTCTAGTCTATATATATAGCAACGACAAGGCGTTTCTTGAAGGCATTATTGTATCTATACTGCAATACACAAGCTTATGTTGCATTTGTACGTAGCAATATCTTCAGAGCATCTTCTTAAATATATTCTCTCGCTGAATGAGCATATATATAAACGGTTGTAGTATTTAGATAGAGAATTGTTCAAAGAATTGGTGGATATGCTTGTTAATTTCCTCAGGTTTTTCTTCATGAAGAAAATGAGCAACACCTTCCAGTATGATTACATCTTCTAAAAGAGGAACATCTTTCTTGAACTCTCCACTTTCTATATAGTCTTTTCCGCCAACCGAGTTGTAAGTCAGGTCAAGGTCACCCACGATGAACTTAACAGGTACACTCACTTTGGCTTCAGTCCATGGGCCAGTTAATTCCCAGTTCCTTCATATATATATGTAGATCAAAAATATTAATTTTTAATTTCTCAATCCTCCATTTTTACTATATATATATAGTTCAAATCATCATCAGACTTACAAGTCGAGAGCTCGATAGTAGTTTAGACCTCCAGTGAAGCCAGTTTTCTCAAACTTTCCGGTGTAGTATTCAAGATCTTCTTTGGTCATCCATGAAGGCACGATTATAGGATCATCAGGTGAGATTCCTAAACCATTACCCTTGGGTAGAAAAAGAGGGGCAGGTTTTCGATAATTGAAGAAAGCATTTAATACTCTCTCTGTACCATATACCGCAAATTCACCTTCAATTTCTCCAGTTTCCTGGAACATATATATAATGGCGAGTGGTGGTTAATTATTAATTAATGGTTGTTAGTGCATGGTGGCATGCAGTGATAGTATTTATTTATGATTTATGATGAGAGAATTATAAATTAGAGAACCTGAAATCTAACGACATAGTAATCGTTTCCATAAATCTCTCGATACGCTTCAACAGGTTTGGTATTAGGATCTCTTGGCTGGAAAGCAACACTCATATTCACCAAGGCCTTTACTTTATCCGGCCGATAAAGGCACAAAGCCCAGGCAATGATTGCACCCCAGTCATGTCCGACCACAAACACCTTATCTTCGCCTGGGGCAGCCACGGTGTTGATGAGCGCCACCAGGTCTCCAACCACATGAAGGGTGGTGAACTTGGTGGGGTCGGAGGTAGGAGCACCAGTTGTGTCACCATAGCCACGGAGATCAAGTGCTACAGCATGGTAGCCATGCGAGGCAAGATAGAGAATCTGGTGGCGCCAGGTATACCAGAGCTCCGGGAAGCCATGGATGAAGAGGATGGTTGGGCCTGTGCCAAGCTCTGCTACGTGCATGTTTATTCCATTCACTGCCACCATCTTGTGGCGTATCTTCTCCATTGGGTGGTGTATGTGTACGTGTGTTTGTGGAGAGACTGATGTGAATATGTATATTCTATGAAATGTGTTGTTGCTCCGATTATTGTTTCTGAATATATATGAGTTTATATAACCATCAACAACAATAACAGCATACCCCATATATAAAGGGAAGGTAGATGAGGACAAACATATGGAATAGAACGCCTGATTCACATGTATTACCTTCCACGTATATATGTACAAATAATTGTTAACTGGCCATACAATGGGATGAGTAAGCATATGCAAGCAGTAAATATATTGTAATAAAGCATATACGACATATTAGACGGCAGAAAGTAGTAACAAAAAATAAATCTCAAAACAAAAAATCCAATACGTAATTCAATAGAAAACAAATTGTACAAACAACACAAACACAAATACGGATAAGATATGTATAAAAGGTTATTAATATAGGCTAGTACCTTACGCTAATAATAAGCATCAACATACCGAGGTCATTTTCCTTCATTTCTAATCTCATGCTAAATTTTCATTTTTTTCTTCTCCTTTCCTTCTCTTACAATCAATCATGACCTTGTACATATTGTCTTTGTCAGTAGCCTCTTCTGGAGGTGTCCACACCACTACAATTTTCTTTCCTTTCATTTTTTGTGATCGGCGATAGTTCCTTGTCATGATCGGTTTCGTGATAACTTGTTTACATCTTATTTATATGTTTCAATTTAATATGCATTTTATATTAGTTTTAACATAATTTACATTCCTTTTTTTTTTTTTAAATCTAAATCATTACACTATTTTATATATATATATATATATATATATATATATATATATATATATATATATATATATATATATATATATATATATATATATATATATATATATATATATATATTATAAAACATCTTAGTCATATCTTGAAATTTAAAAGATACAAGTTATAAATTTTTTTGTACAAATCAATTATACATAAATAAATCATTAATACTTACCAAAATTTTTAAGACTTGAAATTAAGAAGATTATTAAAAAATTTAATTTGGAGCAAAATAACAATTCTAAAATATTGAATATATATATATATATATATATATATATATATATATATATATATATATATATATATATATATATATATATATATATATATGGAGATGTTTCTGTGGGACCGCTTCAAGATCATGTGTACCAAAATGTATAGAGTAAATTACACGAATGGTCTCTATAGTTTGGGGTAATTTGCACACTTGGACCTTTACTTTATTTTTAACTCGGAAAGTCCTTACTGTTTATTTTTGTTGAGCGTTTGGTCCTTACTGTTTGTTATTGTTACGCACTTGGTCATTGTTTTACCTAAAAAGACTATTATCTAAATAGAGTAAGATGATGGATATGTAAGGTAAGGCGAGGGGTAGGGTTGAGGTGTGTTTATATAAATAAATTAAAAAATCAAGGGTAAAATAGTTTTTTAGGTATGACTGAGACCAATCGTACAAGAAAAACAAATGGTAGGGACCTTCTGAGTTAAAAAAGTAAGTTTGAGATCAAACACGCAAATTACCCCAAACAATAGGACCATTCGTGTAATTTACTCAAATGTGTATCAAAAGATAAGCTTTATTTATTTGTGTATAACCTGTTTGACTTGTTTTTTTTAGCTAAATTTTTTGATTTTATATGATCTCTCCTATTAAAGAAAATATAATCTATTTGATTCGTTATAAGTAAATAAATCAAAATTACGTATGATGTGAATGTCATATGCTTTGATACTAAAATGAGATGCATACATGGAGATGTGTTTTCCATGTTTCATAGAAATTGTGAAAGTGATGATCCATATGGATGCATTTGTTAAAAAAGTTGCATGATCTTCTTGAGTGTAAGTGTATAGGGCTCGCGGTGTTGATGTGAGTTTTAAGAGCTGACAATATGCTCCTTTCACATCACTATCATTCCATCTCTTCCACATCATTCACACATCAACCACTACTTAAGTATTTTTCACATCTGGTCAAATATTAGAAGATGTACACATCTACCAAAGAAAGAGTGTACATGTATGTAATATCGTGAGATTAAGTAAGACGGGTGATGAAACGAGATGAAACTACAATGCATGGTGAGAAACTTGTAGTGCCTAAAGTGAGGAAATATGGAACTTTTGGAATTATCTTCCAACTTAAATAGGGGTATCCTAACATGTTAAATTCATTTTGTTCATATAAAGTGATAGTTACATATTTTTTATGATGGTGATATTTCCATATTTATACATATTTCTAGGCATTATTTTAATACATTTTAAGTTATATTTTTGTAAATTGCAAATATATTTGGTACTTATTAAGTTAACTTATATTTTGCAGCAAAAAGGACATTCTCAAGTAAAAATGAGCTGAAAGCGACAAAATTTGGATACTTGGAGGACTGAAACTAAAGATAGGAGCTTAGAGGAGCAAAATTCGAGTTATAAGCATTTCCCATGACGTGGTATAGTGATATCCACAGTGTGGCTATAAGAAGGATCTCAATTCTATACGTAAAAGTACAGCTCACGACGTAACAATCACTCATTTACGTGGTGACAACGTGTCCCAGAAGATTCCTATGCAGAGAGGTACAAGTTTCCTTGGCGAACACGATATAATTACTAAGTTCACATCGTGACACCTTAATGGTCATGATGTGAAGAACGTTTTTGAGGAAAATATATTTCAATTATTAGATCGACTTGGAGATAATTCTAGAGATCTAGAAGATTATTAGGATAGAAAAACTATGATTTAGAGCGACAATTAACCCTTAGAAGATTGGAGATCAAGAGTTTTGAAGATTATAGCAAGATTCCACATCATACATTCAGTTTTCTTAGATTGATCATGTCTAGCTTAATTTCCATAACGTCCGTGTTTCTAGGCTAGGCATTAATGTTGATCTAATAGTCTAGGTTAACCTTTGTAACTCGTTTTGAAGTAACAGAAATGTATTATTTAAGTATTATGTGCTTTATGCTTAATTATTGTGACTTAATTGAATTAAGGATAAAATAAGCATAATAATAAAATATTAGATAAGCATGATATCTATGAAGGAAGTCGTAGTGGTCGTTACGAGGATTCCGAAAATATAAAGAATGCCGAAATCCGAGTTATAACGAAGAAGTTATGAACTGTTGAAGTTTCGCGACAGAACTTTTACGACACTGTGTGACGTAAATAGTGAATTTACGATAGAGCGATATTTAGCCTTAGTGATCTAAAAGAAAGTCGTAGAATATATTAAACCGAGAGTGTGCATAAAAAGAACGTCTAAATCTGCCTTCGTATGAGGAAGTTATGATTTTTCGAAGTTTCGACTTAGCGGTATGCAGCCCAAAGTTTGAATATGAGATTGAGTGATTTCTAGCAGAAATAATCTAAACAAGAATCGAAGATCTCGTCGATAGTAGTCCGACGGTAAAAAGATTGATGAAAACGGACGTCAGGTGAAGGAGTTGTGAATTCCTAACGGAGTTTTCATGTCCCGGTCTATTAAAAATAATATAATAAAAGTTAAGACAAAATTAGCCGACAGAGTATTAACGAGAGTTGTAGAGCATAATCTCAACTACGCGTGCATATAAAGAACGTCGAAAACGGAGCTCGCATGCGCAAGATATGAATGTGTAATTGGGTTATTGTTGTTTGATGAAATTAATATAATTATTTATTATGGGTTGAAAACCTTATATGCTCACCAGGCTCCCAAGCCTGTCCCACTCAGTTTTCTTTGTATTATAGGTAGTGGCGCGAGAGCATAAGTTGGACGACTTATCAAGATATTTTGATTATAGGCCTGTAGTGTATATACATGTTGTAAGGCTTATAATGTGCCGTTTATGCTTTTGGTCTGTATCGGAACATGACATCCCAAGTTTTGTTATATACTGAAAATACATTTCTTTAAGAAATGCTTTGGTAAATCTTATTTTATCATATTTCGTTTTGGGAACAAATTCCGCAACTCTTTTAATCAAATGATTACTCTGAAATTATTTTAAAAGCATAAATTAAACCGGTCTTTTCTGGCCGTGAATTTGGGGATGCCAAAATTTCTTATGTGTTTATGTGTTTATTTTCTACAACTATGAGCTAAATCAATAGGAGTTCGTTTAGTGATGATGAACCATAATACTATGTGTTAGTTAATACTGTACATGGATTTATGAAGTTGGTTCAACTTGTGTTTGATTTATCAATACCTAGCACGTTAAAAGTTTTGATCTTTGTTTCTTAAATTCAAGTTATGTGTAGTTGAATGATCACTTTAATTGCATGAACTTCTCTACCAAGTTGTTTATGATTATTAAATTTCTAGAGCTAGTGATTAACCAAATCCTAGAATAGGTAATAAAGATAATAACTTTAACCGTGTTAGAGAATATAATTTGATCATCATTGTGTTTGATTAATTGTATTGATCACGGATAATAATCTTAGATATATATTACATAACCCAATTATCTTTAATAATCAATTTAGTGTCTACTTGTGTATGACCATTGCATAGTTTTTCATAAATTTGTGAAAATATTAGGAGATAAAATCAAGACTGCTAATAACTTTAATAATGGTAACCAACTGAGTTTATCCATGTGTTGAAATTAACCATATTTCACGTCCCAAAAATTAAGACAAAAAATTCATTTTAATTATAGTAAAAACCATCAACCTAAATGTGTTTTATAAAACCATACAAGAAAATTAGAGTATGTCAAACGACCAATCTAATACATCAGAGTTATATGAAGCGGAAATCATAGTATGTGTGTAATGCGGTCATCCCGAACTCTTCCTCTTCATACCAAAAGTACCTAAAACATAAACTAAAAACCGTAAGCACGAAGCTTAGTGAGTTCCCCAAAACACCACATACCATACATATCCAACATATAATGGGCCCCGCCGGGCATTAGGCCCTGCTCGAAACAGATTTATCAGTAGCATTAGATGGGACCTGCCTCATCACATTCATCAAGGCCCGTCTGGCATTGGGCCCCGCCCAGTATACATATAGACACATAAACACATGCAAGAATCAAAAAGATAAATAGCTTACAATACACTCATCAAGCCCCGCCTAGCATCGGGCCCCGCTCGGTATACATATCAAATAACATACATGCAAGAGTCATGCAGATAACTAGCATCCTAATCATAAAAAACCATGTACCGGCATTGGTGCCTTCGACCCGCCAAGCATAGTAAGGAAACTCACCTCAAGCTGTTGAATATCTCAGATAAAAGCTTGGGCTGGTGATCTGAAAAATCCTCACACTAGCATCCTCAAATAATACCCAATTAATAATTGGTCCAACCCATCCCATTAAGCACTTAATCAGTTAAGCTACTAAGCCAAACTCTCATATCTGATCCTAAATGGCGTCTTAACACATAAAGTTGGCAACTTTACACACTTTCATGACTTAATGGGGCCTAAAACTCAAAAAGAACCCTAAGAGTAATTCTAACTCATGCATGGGCCAAAATAACTTATCAAGATTGCACTTTTATGGATAAAGGACCTTAGACATACCAAGGTCTACCATCCCTAGCTTATGGAGTAGCTCATATTCTCAAGCATTGCTTATAGGACCATAAAAAGCATAAAAACAAGCCCTAACTTGACCTAACCAAAGGATTCATCAAGTTAAGAGCTTTATACCTCAAATAGCTTGCAAGGTTGATGAAGATTCTGGATCTTCAAGCTCTAATTCCACTAAAGCTTCAACACCAAGCTTCACCTTCTTCAAAGGGTCCAAAAACACCTCAAGGTTACAATAATGGTTCACAAACACTTAAAAGGAAGCTAGGGATTCCTTCTTAGGGTTTTGGGAGATGGAGGATGGTCATAAGAAACCCCAAAGGCAACGTAAGATGTTTAAATAGGGCACAAACCCTAAAAATTAGGGTTTGTCCCAGCCAAGCGTATGCCCCACGTACGCCCAACGTATGTGGGCGCCTCCATGACCATCTTGAGAGACAGTACGCCCAGCGTACTTATAAAGTATGCCCAACGTACTCGGCTAGGGACCAATCTTGCAAACATTTTAAATATAAATGGCTTAAGGGAAAAACATGGAAATGCAGCGTTACAATTCTTCCCCACTTTAATCAGATTTCGTCCTCGAATTTCGTTGCTGCAAATAACTCTCGGTAATGCTACCTCAGCTCGTCGTCAAGCTCCCGTGTACATTCTGAACCCTTATGGTGCTGCCACTAGACTTTCACCAACTCAACAACCTTGTTCCTTAACGTTTTTGTCTTCCGGTCAAGGATCGCCACCGGTCTCTCAATATAATTCAGGTGTTCATCCACTTGAATATCTTCTAAAGGAACCACCACGGAATCATCAATTGTTGGGTTCGAATATTAGTTGTAAGGTGTCAAAGTCAATTGTAGCTTGATTAGATTTGAAATCTATATGTTAGATTCAAATATATGTATTTCGTAAGGGTAGCTTAGTTTTTGAAGCTTTCATGTTTACGCCCTTATGTATTAATTTCGACTCCAGTTGTTCCTATACATAGGGATAAGTACTTGGGTGAGGGTAACGAGTGTGCAGTTTACTCTCTTATTTCCTGTACTCTTTCTGAAGTGATAATAGAGCCAAACATATCTTATTTACTTTGTGTGTTCTCGATTATATCTGTACTCTGATTTCTTTCACTTTACTCGATTTATTCAAACTACAATTGGTATCAAAACAGGATTTTGCCTAGTGATTTCTGGTTTCTCTCATTATCAAAAGTTTTTGAATCGCAATTTCTGATTCTAAATTTTTATGCACTTTTTTATCTAAAAGCCTGATCTAATCATTAGATTTGATTTGATTATGTGTTCTGTTTGTTCAATCGAGTATTCTCTGATATTTTTCATAAATATTTGTTCATCAGATTCAAGTGGGATGATAGGATGGAAGATTATCTGAATGGTATAGATGAAGATATATGGCAATGCATCAAGAGTGGAAACTTTCGTCCATCAATGCTTCCAGAAGTCGGAAGTGCTGGTTCATCTGTTGATGATGCTACTCAAGTTGAAAAACAGAAAGCAAATGACAAATGATGTTTGTGTGAACTACATGGTGCTCTTCCACCACTAGTTTACAATTATGTTCGTGGATGCAAAACGGCTAAAGACGAAGAAAAGCTCGGTTAAGAATTGTATGCTTGAGTTAGGAGAATTCAGACAAAAGGAAGGTGAAAATATTGAACTCTCTTATGATCATCTTAATGAATTAATATTCAAATGCAGTCGATATGGAGTCAATCGATCAACTATCAAATTAAACTTGACCTTTCTGATGGGACTTCGAAAAGAGTGGCGAAATATCAGTTGTATGATCAAGACTCAACAAAGCTTTGACAACTACTCTCTAGGTGATCTCTACAATGTTCTGAAAGCTCATGAAAGTGAGATAAATGAACTAGTTGAAGAAGCAGAAGTGAGTTTGGGAGGTCCTCTGGCACTAGTTTCGAAGGTATCAGGGAAAGAAACTGAGGTTGAGTTTGCTGAGAATGAAGGTTTTGATAATGAAGGATTCATCATGAACTCGGATGACGAAGTTGTGGCATTTTATTTGAATAATAAAGTGAAGAAGTTTTATAAAAAGTCATTCAATCTGACGTTTAAAGGAAGTGATTCCAAAGGAAACTCATATGGGAAGAGTGTGAGAGAGGAAACAAAGGTGGAGAAGAAAGATAACAAGTCTGAGGTTGAGAAGCCAGAAAAGAAATTGAAGGGTGATTCTGGTTTCAATTGTCATTACTATAATGGTGCAAACCATATGCCAATCGACTATATGTCGAGGAAGAAATAATATAACAAGGAAAGAGTGAAATAGAAAGACTATTATGTAGAGAGGCTAGAAGAGGTGAGAGGGAGGACGAAGGGGATGTCTTTGGTTGCAAGAGGAAGTGGCGAAGGGGATGGAACTTACAAAATCTTGTCATCTGGATCAGATGATGAAGAAATGCGAAACCCCAAGCATGGTGCCATGTATGCAAAGTATGAGGAGGGAAGCGAGGAGGAGGAGAAGCTGACAGACAAATGCTTCATTTCTACTAGTGCTGACAAGTCTCCAATGACTTCGAAGGTACGTTCTCTTCTCGAATCCTTTGAGATTCCTTTCAGTTCATATAATGTTATTCTATCTTACTTCAATGATACTATATCTTATGTTAATGACATGCTAATTTCTGTAAGTAGTGACATTGAAAAATCAAAATCTTTACTAGTAGAATCACAGAAAAGATTAGAGTCGAAGCGAAGTAGAATAGATCATCTAGAATTGTAGATTAAGAATGTTACTTGCGATAGGGATACAATGAGATCAGATAATTGTATTTTGCTCAAACAAGGAAATATTTATTATAATTCTTCCAAGAGACTTTATGCTAAATTGACTGATTTACATCATTCATTGGACATAAGAAAAGAATAGCATAGGAAACTTTTACCCTTCTTGGCATTTGAAAGGGAAAAGATAGATTCAAATACCTATGACTGTGAGAAAAAGATTTTTGAGTTTGACAAAGTCCCAAATGACTCATATGCATATGTTATTGTTAAGATTGATGAATGTTTAGATGCAAATGATCTAGTTAATATTGTGAATGAGACCTTAACCAAAAACGAACAAATGAAATTTTTGAAAAAGACTGAGAATTCAACATCTAACTCTCAAAACAATTTTGTTGATATCGAAGATGATTATGACAATATCAGTGAAATTGAGGCTGGGGAAGTTATTGATTGTTCTCACTTATATGTCATTAATGTCACTTTGATAAATAAAGGTAAAGAAAATTGTGATGATTCTTTGGTTAAAGTTGACCCTAACCAACCCTCAACATTGAAAGTTCGTGACTATGATCATGTGATTGTCGAAGGAAATCAAACTGATAGTGATGATGATGACGAAGATGTTCCGAGTGAAACAACTATTCCAAGAATTTTTGTTGATCAAGTGTATGAGGAAATAGAGAAATCCAAGAAAGTGATAAAGGAAAAAGGTCCTCATTATCTCGAATCAAACTCTGTTGTTTTTCCAAATTGATGGGTTTTGAGCACTATAACAATCCTATGGTGCAAATACAACCCTAATGCTTTGGATCTAAGTTTTCTCAAGTTATACATGCAATTTTCTTTTATCTAAAGCATGAACCCTAACTAGCATACAATTTTAAGACTTACAACATAAAACAAGTTTGATGAATACCTCTTTGTTGTAGCTTGTAGAATTTGGCCTTTCAAGAGCTTAGTACCTCAAATGTGATACGTCAAATAAGTCACAAACACCAAGAACAATGGAGGATTATGAGAGAGAGGCTAGGAGGCACTAAAAATCGGCCAGGGTTTTTTCTTGGAAGTATTGGCCGATTTTGGGAGTACTAGGGGTTACATTTATAGTGTGGAATCCCTAGGGTTTTAACTTGTAAACCCTAGGGATTAAGAGAATCAAAAAGATAAATAGCATCGACATAGGGCCCGGTATACATACAGACACATAAACACATGCAAGAATCAAAAAGATAAATAACTTACAATACACTCATCAAGCCCCGCCTAGCATCGGGCCCCGCTCGGTATACATATCAAATACACTCATCAAGCCCCGCCTGGCGTCTTAACACGTAAAGTTGGCAACTTTACACACTTTCATGACTTAATAGGGGCCTAAAACTCAAAAAGAACCCTAAGAGTAATTCTAACTCATGCATGGGCCAAAATAACTTATCAAGATTGCACTTTTATGAATAAGGGACCTCAGACATACCAAGGTCTACCATCCCAAGCTTATGGAGTAGCTCATATTCTCAAGCATTGCTTACAGGACCATAAAAAGCATAAAAACAAGCCCTAACTTGATCTAACCAAAGGATTCATCAAGTTAAGAGCTTTATACCTCAAATAGCTTGCAAAGTTGATGAAGTTTCTGGATCTTCAAGCTCTAATTCCACTAAAGCTTCAACACCAAGCTTCACCTTCTTCAAAGGGTCCAAAAACACCTCAAGGTTACAATAATGGTTCACAAACACTTAAAAGGAATCTAGGGATTCCTTCTTAGGGTTTTGGGAGATGGAGGATGGTCATAAGAAACCCCATATGCAACGTAAGATGTTTAAATAGGGCACAAACCCTAAAAATTAGGGTTTGTCCCAGCCAAGCGTACGCCCCACGTACGTCCAACGTATGTGGGCGCCTCCATGACCATCTTGAGAGACAGTACGCCCAACGTACTTATAGAGTACACCCAACGTACTCGGCTAGGGACCAATATTGCAAACATTTTAAATATGAAGGGCTTAATGGAAAAACATGGAAATGCAGCGTTACAATTCTTTCCCACTTTAATTAGATTTCGTCCTCGAAGTTCGTTGCCACAAATAACTCTCGGTAATGCTACCTCAGCTCGTCGTCAAGCTCCCGTGTACATTCTGAACCCTTATGGTGCTACCACTAGACTTTCACCAACTCAACAACCTTGTTCCTCAAGGTTTTTGTCTTCCGGTCAAGGATCGCTACCGGTCTCACAATATAATTCAAACGATCATCAACTTGAATATCTTCTAAAGGAACCACCGCGGAATCATCAATTGTTGGGTTCGAATATTAGCTGTGAGGTGTCAAAGTCAATTGTAGCTTGATAGGATTTGAAGTCTGTATGTTAGATTCAAATATATGTATTTCGTAAGGGTAGCTTAATTTTCGAAGCTTTCATGTTTACGCCCTTATGTATTTTTTGTCCACTCTAGTAGTTCCTCTATGCACATGTGAAATTTGGTACGTAATTTCATTGATAAATAAAAAGTTTGTTGGTTCTCTTCTTCAATTTAGTTCTCCATTATATATATATATATATATATATATATATATATATATATATATATATATATATATATATATATATATATATTACAAATTTAAATGTGGAGATGTTTTTTAGGATTGTTTCAAGACCATGTGTATCAAAATGTGTATAACATGTTTGACTCGTTTTTTCTTTTAGCAAAATTTTCTGATTTTACATGATCTCTCCTAATTAGAGAAAATAAAATCTATTTGATTCGTTATAAGTAAATAAATCAAAATTACTACATGTGATGTGGATATCATGTGGTTTGAAACTAAAATGAGATACATTATACATACATGGAGACGCATTTTTCATGTTTCATAGAAATTGTGAAAGTGATGATCCATATGGATGCATTTGTTAAAAAAGTTGTATGATCTTCTTGAGTGCAAGTGTATTGGGAAAAAGGTTGTATGATCTTCTTGAGTGTAAGTGTATTGGGCTTGCAGTGTGGGTGGGAGTTTTAAGGGTAGACAATATGCTTCATTCATATCAGTGTCATCCCATCTCTTCCACATCACACATCAGTCTTACATCAACCACTACTCAAACATTTTTCAAATCTAGTAAAATACTGGAAGATTTACACATCTACCAAAGAAAGAGTGTACATGTGTGTAACGTCGTGAGATTAAGTAAGACGGATGATGAAACAGGATGAAACTACAATTCATGACCGCTATAAGAAAAACGATTATTAGCGGCGACATACACTATTATCGTCGACATGAGTTTAAGTCGTTGGTAATAGTGGTTGTTGCCGCTAAAGGTATTTGGTATCGATCTGTGTGACTTGTGATCTCTTAACCCTAACTGTTGATTGTTCCTTACGTCCAACGGCTGGAAATGCATGTCGTTAAGTAGCAGTACTGATTGCATTAATAGCGGCGACATACACTATTACCATCGACATGAGTTTAGGTCGTCGGTAATAGTGGTTGTTTTCGCTAAAGGTATTTGATATCGATTTGTGCGACTTGTGATCTATTAAACCTAACTGTTGATTGGTCCTTGCATCCAACGGCTGGAAACGCGTGTCGTTAAGTAGCAGTGTTGATTGCATTAATAGCGGCGACACCTGCTCCTGCTAATACTCGAAAATAGGGACCGCATAAAAGTTCCCTCCATGGCATCGCCGCTAATAATCAAAACTTGTTGCTATTGCTTTTGTGTCACCGGTAATAGGCGTTGCCGGTAAAAGTCATCGCAGATAAACACATTTCCAACTTTCTTTCTTCCTTCTTCTGCTTCCATTTTCTCTCGATTCTGCTTCCGGTGATATGCGACACTTGCTTTCCACTAGTTCGACTTAGGATTTCCAACGGTTTCATCCCTATGTGTATGTGTATTTCTATGTATAATGTACACATAAGAATTAGAAATTATGTTTGTATATGTGCATTTGTATGGAAATAGAAAATTGTGTATGCAATTTGGAATGTATATGTTTAGTTGTATGTGTATTTGGAGTATATGAGGTATATATGTGAAAGTATGTGTATTTGGTAAATATATGTGAATATATGTGTATTTGGTGTATATGTGGTACATATATATATATATATATATATATATATATATGTGTGTGTGTGTGTATTTGGTATAAACAGGATTTTATTATTTGAGAATGTTATTTAAAGTAAAGCACTATAATGGAAATAAAAAACAAACAAATAAAGTATGATGCTATTATTGACAATGGTATTTAAAGTAAACTGCTATAATGGAAAATATAAACAAAAAGTAGGATGATATTATTGACAATGGTATCTATGTAATGTGTATTTGTAATAGAAATTGTATCTGTATATTTTATAATTTTTCAGGTAATGGCGTTGATAACGCCTAATTTATACATATATTTCTGACGTTTTCGTATTATTTTATACCATGTTTTAATATTATTTGGAACTAAAAGGTACTTATAATGCTTTAAGTTATATTTTACAGATATAACATGTTGCTAGAGAGAAAAGGAAACAAAAAGACTAGAAAATGGAGTTGGAATGAAAAAATAAGAAACAATGTTGAATTTTCCTATTACGCATGCATACTCAAAAATTACACCCCGCGTAGATGGCTTGATAATTACGGGTTTCTAATGAATTACGCCATGCGTAATTCTAATTACGCCCTGCATAATTTTAATTACGCTCTACATAATTTGTCGATGGGAAAACCTTTAAATAGCCTTTTTATCATTAATCTAAGGGGAGATTTCGACTTCTAATCATCTTTGGTCGACAAGTAACACATACACTGCCATTTTGAGGGTCTAGAAGGGGGCTGGAAGGCAGTTAAGCTGATAGGAATGAAGATCTGAAGGATTAGAGAGCGGATTCATACTAGAAATCATTTGGTTTGTTGTGCCGACCATGATTAGCATTCCAATGTGATTCTATATGTATTACTTTCTAATCTAGGGATTCAAAACCCTTTTGCTTTGTGTTAGATTAGATGAATCATTGAATTTGTGGATTAATTGCTTTTCGGGTTATAAAATCTTATTCAATTTATTATGTTTGTTTGATAAAAGATCCTTATGTGTTAAAGTTAAATTCTTATTTTTTTATGGGTAAATGTCACTATAGCCCAATCAACTATCGTCATTTATCCGATTTGGTCACTAAAGTTTTTTTTGCTTAATAGGTCATTAAACTTACAACTTATATGTCTATTAAATCACTTTCGTTGGTTTTTAACAGATCCTCCGTTAACTAATTATTATAATTTATAAGAATGGTCCCTATGGTTTCAATTTCTTTTGTGGTTGGTCCTTTACCAGCATCGTTCATCACCTGCACCACCACCGTTCACTTCTGACACCCACCAACGTTCACCTCGAGCAACCCCCACGATTTGTGATTAAAAGTTTAGTTTACCGGTCGATTTAAGTAAAAATATGATAAATTTGGTAGAAACCCCAACCACTTAAATCCCTTAAATCGACCAAAAATATGTTAGATCACTAAAAGGGTCATCGTAGAAGTTTGCAAATTACATTTAATATTATTTGGTGAAATATTTTCATTAAAAATGATGAGTTTTATATGGGGTTCTTGTCGCAAATAAAAATGTATACGCTGGCAGTTAGTGAACTTCATTTAGTGTTGCATGGTGTAACAATTTCATTTGGATAATCCAATTCAAATAAGCATGTCATTTATATACTTTGTGAATGTAAGGAGTATTGATGCATTCAATGTAAGAAAAAGTTAACTCACAAATATTTTATTGGTAATTAATTTCTTATTTAGCAAATAGACATTGTTACACTTTTATTCAATGTTGATTCTAAACATATTTTTTTAAATGCATTCTTAAAATTGAAATTCGCTGAAATTGTTTTTTTTTATAAAAATTAAAATCGATTGAGATTTTTTTGTGAGTGATCGTATGTTAGAGTAATGGTTAACGGGTTTGCCCGAGGTGAATGGTGGTGGTTGTCGGAACTGAACGGTGGTGATGTCGGTGATGAACTGTGTTGGTGTGGGACCAACCACGAAAGAAATTGAAATCATAGGGACCATTCATGTAATTTATAATAACTGGTTAACGGAGGTGTAATGAACCAAAAATGAAGGGTAAAAATTTCATTTTTAATATAGCCAAAACATAGATATCATTTATTCTAAACATTCCAAAACATCGCTAATTAAAACATTTATCAGAGTTCATCCCAAAATCATTCATTGCGGAAAACATGGGTGTTTGCGCTGCGATCAAGCCGACCCTTTCTTTCCAAACCGATGATACCTGAAACAATAAACAATATTGTAAGCACAAAGCTTAGTGAGTTCCCCAGAGCATACCCCACACAATCCACATAACCACATAATCCATATTAGCTATAAAAGCTACATAAACCATATCAATCACATAAGCCATATCAATCACGTGAGCCATATCAATCACATAAGCATATCATTCATATAAGCCATATCAATCACATGAGCCATATCAAACACATAAGCCATACATATAAACATATAAGGATGTCGTGGGCTTCTTCCAAGGTCTTACTCCAGGATGTCATGGACTCCGCACATGGTCTTACACCTAAGTGCCATGGGCTCCCCCCATGGCCTTTACCTGAAAAGTCATGGGCTCCCCCCATGGTCCTTACCTGAAAATCCATGGGCTTCCCCACATGGTCTTACCTGAAAATCCATGGGCTTCCCCACATGGTCTTACCTCTAAGTGTCATGGGCTCCACCCATGGTCTTTACCAGAAAATTCATTGGCTCCCCCACGTGGTCTTACATCCAAGTGCCATGGGCTCCCCCCATGGTCTTCCATGCAAGTATCACAAAGATAACTAGCATACCACATACACATAGTCAAATAGCATACCACATAATCACTAGCATACCGTATATACATGCATACCAGACATATCAGTAGTGAATCTACAATAATCACTACAACTAACTGAATGGGCCGGCCTTGGTGTGACATCTCCATTTTTCACGGCCAGAAAAGACCGATTTTTTATGCTTTATTTTAAAGATCAGAGTATCTTTTAAAGAAATATGTTGCGGAAATTGTTCCCAGAAAACATGATAAATATGTTATCAAAGCATTTCCGAAGAAATATATTTTATTCATTTTAAAACATTGGGATGTCATCGTCGATACATAAACATAAGCATGAACAGACCTTACATTCATTTACACTAGTGATTTGCATCTTCTCTAATCTCTCAATATAATTTGACTTCGTATCGAAACATGTGATACAAATAAACTGAGTGGGTTTAGGTTGGGAAACCTGGTGAGTACATAGGGTTTTCAACCCACAATAATATAATTATTATGTTTAATCATCAAACAATCAACCCAATTACCCATCCCCATTATCTTCTTTATTCTTAAGGATCTACCCTAAGAATTAGCTATCCTTCATTCATTTATTCCTAAGGTTTATCCTAGGGAATACGCGCAAAGTCCATTACTACTAATGTCATCTATTAGGCACAGCTGCCAATATTATCCTTTAGGCACAACTACCAGGATTGTATTGTTCTCAACTAGGCACAGCTGGCAATATCATTTATTAGGCGTAACTGCCAGGATTATGATGTTCTCTATCAGGCGCAGCTGCCGATATTATCTTATAGGCGCAACTGCTAGGATGTTTAGAGTACATCGCATTTCAAAATCATCTACCGGTTGTGGCACAACTGCCAATATTCATCTATATCATCTTTCATCCCTCGTCACTTACATACCTATGTTCTACCCAACATATTCGTAGACAAAAAAAACATATAGTTCAGATCTGAGAAAAGAAAAGTTTAAATCTTTCATCCAGCATAGATCTCAATATATAAAATACATATACAACTTAGATCTAAAAAATGGTTTAATTCTTTCATCCAGCATAGATCTCAAGATATAAAATACATATACAGCTTAGATATGAAAAACAAAGTCTAAATCTTTCATCCAACATAGATCTCAAGGTATAAAGTACACATACAGTTTAGATCTGAAAAACAAAGTCTAAATCTTTCATCCAACATAGATCTCAAGGTATAAAATACATATACAGTTTAGATCTAAAAAACAAAGTCTAAATCTTTCATCCAGCATAGATCTCAAGGTATAAAATACATATACGGTTTAGATCTGAAAAACAAAGTCTAAATCTTTCATCCAGCGTAGATCTCAAGGTATAAAATACATATACAGTTTAGATCTTAATAAAAAGTTCATATCTGAAAAGAAAGAAGTTTAGATCTTTCATCCAACATAGATCTTAAAGTATAAAATATATATACAATCTTGATCTGAAGAAAAAATGTTCACATCTAAAAAGAAAGAAGTTTAGATCTTTCATCCAACATACATCTCAAAGTATAAAATACAAATACAACTTAGATCTGAAAAACCAAGTTTAAATCTTTCATCTAGCACAGATCTCAAGTAAACAGATAATATGCACACATAGCACATAAATTATATAAAATACTTCATATCTATGTGTAAGATGAAAATAACTATGCACTCACTTGATAAGGTGGTGATTCCAACTTGGACAGCGCTTCGCTTCGACGAAACCGGGAGGTTTGCTTGAAAACTGGGTTCTGTGGGGGCAGAGTTTCCAAACCGAAAAGCTCTTTTTCTCAGAGCCTTCTAGTGCTCTAGGGCTTTCTTCAAGTGCTAGGGAAGTTTCCTAGGCTTTTGGGGGTGTTTTGGGAGGTTTAAAGAGTGAGTAGAGAGAAGAAGAAGTGGATTTCAGTATGAAAAATGAAGGAACTCTCAAGGGGTATTTATAGGCTGAAAAAGTGTTGAACTCGTCGAGTTCCTGGCCCAACTCATCGAGTTTTTGACCCCCAACTCGTCGTGTTGCTGGTCCAACTCGTCGAGTTGGTGCCACGTTTCGTCATCAGATTGCGCCATGTCACCCACTTCGTTGCAGCACCATTCCGACTTCTAAACCCCATAACTTTTGCATATGAGCTCTGTTTTTGACGTGCTTTATATCCACACGTAGGTGGGAACATGCTCTACAACTTTAGTTTAGACACCATCAGATAATTCTTGACCAATTTTAAATTTAACAGTATGAGAAGATTACATTGCTAAACGGCCGTATAGAATTCATAACTTCTACATACGAACTCCGTTTTCGACTATATTTTTATCGTTGAACTCCTATTAATGAGGTATTCAATTCTCATTTAGGTTGTGTTGGCTAAAAATCGCTCGATCTAGAATTCGAACTCCGGGCGGTATACTGCTATGCCGAATCTTAGAAAATTCATAACTTCCTCATACGAAGTCAGATTTGGACGTACTTTTTACGCACGCTCTCGATTTAATGTATACTGCGACTTTCGTTTAGATCGCTAAGGCTAAAGAGAATTTTATCGCAAACTCACTTTTTACGTCACACAACGTCGTGCCGGTTTTGTCGCGAAACTTCGACATGTCATAAATTCTTCGTTATAACTCGGATTTCGGCGTTCTTTATATGTACGGAACCCTTGAGACATATACTACAACTTGGTTAAGGTTATTTATTCTAAATAACCTTCTATAAAAAATTTGTTTCGAAACTTATTATGTCACAATTGACTAGCCTGGATATGCAGGCGTTACACTTGGTACCTTAGATCCATTGGTGTGGTGAGGAGACTCACCTTGTACTGTTGAAGTCCCGCGAATAAATCTCTAGCTGCTAGTTGACAGCTTCCCGAACTGTCAACATCAAAACAACACCAAATTAATAATTGGGTTCCAATACATAACCATAAGTCCATGCTTGGGGTAAAAAGACTATTTTACCCTTGACCTAACTTGGTCCAAACACGCACTCTGAAAGACCAAAAACCAATCAATGACCCAAGGCCCAACATATGGTCCAATCTTACAAATTGGGCCCAAACCTCTACGTGGACTTATCTTAAGGCCCAACCATTTATATTAGTCCAAATAATTGGCATTCCGATGGTCCAATGTCTCATAATCATCAAGGCCCAGTTTTGGCCTGCTTATGGCCCAATTTTCCAAATTGGGCCTTATACTAAAGCCTAATAATTTCCTTAGTTCATAAATATGTTCCCAATTGGCCCACAAAGGCCCACAACAGCTTAGTCCAATAAATGGCCCAACAAGAACCCAAACCCAATTAGGTTTTTTCACATAAAATGACGATTAGGGTTAAGTGTTCTTACTTAACCCATTAAGGACTTAATCCATTAAGTCTATCAATCTACTAGGCCATTCATACGATTTACTCGTACATAATTAAAAATTCCAATCTAACAGTCCAAATGCGAGTCCCGACAATTCCAAATCTCACATTTCCAAAATTAGGGTTTTCCAAACCTAATTAGGGTTTCCAACCCAGTAGCATTCCAATTAGTCCATTTGTGAAGTTTTGGGTCAAATTAGGGTTTTACTAGGTCAATTAGGGTTAGCTAAGTCGGGGACCACCCACTACCACCTCGGGTAGTGGTGGTCAACAGCGGCTCATGGCGGCGGCCACCACCTCATGGTGGTGGTTATGAAATCCTTGATTATTTGGGCCACTATTTACAATTGTACAACAATATCCAAAATAACACACACACATAATATTACACACATACACTCACGTACAACCACCCTTGTAGTGGTCAGCGGTGGTACAAGGTGGCAGCCACCACCTCACGGTGGTGGTGGATTTTTCGAGAATTCTGGCCAAACAAAGCACACACACACGCTTCCTATTTGCAACAAGAATCAAGCCACCCACCTGGTGGCATACGACGACGAAGAAGATACAAGAAGGCAGACAACAACAACGGTTTGCGATGATAGCCACCCCGTGGCGACATAAGGCAATCGAAGGAGGACGACACCCGCTACAGCTGCCCGGAAAGACGACGACGGTGACATTACAACGGCAGAAGAGGCGGAGGCGCCTCCGAGAATGGCGGCACATGGCCTTGACGTCTTCTTCAACAGCCTTGGCGTCGTTCATGGTGGTTCTTCCGTCCGTTCACGTCATCACCAGCAGCTAGGGTCACGATGATGCTTCAAGGGCAAGGCAGCAGGCGACAATCGGTTCTTGCGGTTCACAGCTTCACTGGTAGCTTGAAGCAACACGGCGTTGGACGTTTGACAGCTCACACCGATGGCAACGATAGTGGCATGGCTTGCGACTTTGACAACGGCTAGGTGGCGGCGACAGCGGCCGACTTGAGACGTCATGGGTGGCGACCGATGGTTAGGGGATATAAGGTGGTGACTATTGGGAGAGTTAGGGTTAGGGTTCCCTTGAGACGCATCTTCAACTGGTAGGGAGGTATCCGGTTTAATCCCTTGACTCCAAATTAAACTTATGCTCTATAATCCAATTCTGGTCCCTCCCCATCAATTCTTTTTCAAATGAAGTCCAATAGTTACCATACAACCCTCCACTTTGAGAATTATTTGCAAGACTGATCCTAAAATTACCTTTTAATCCCCATGATCACAATTTTGACATATTCAGTCCTTTCTTCTCTAATCCTTACCATCTAAGTCCCCATTTTACTCTTTAGTCCTTGCTTCCCTCAATTTATTACAATAAAGATTCCAATTTCCAAAATTTACGTCATTTAGCTCCTTTTGACAAACACTGATAACTTTTTACAGATTTAGGGCCACTATTCATTTATTAATTTATCCATTTAATTATTTAATAAATGGGATGTTACATGAGGATATGTTAAAAACTAATGAAAGTGACTTAATAGACAAGTAAGTTGTAAGTTTGATGACCTATTACGCAAAAATACTTTAGTGACCAAATCAGATAAATGACAATAGTTGATTCGGCTATAGTGACATTTACCCTTTGTTTATTGTTGAGCATTGTTAGGTTAGATGAACAATCTAATTTGACGTGCTTGAATCATATGAGTTTGTGAATTATTAATTTGTATGACTAGTGTTTAATCAAAATTTAGGGTTAAACAGTAAGTGTGTGATTTAAATGTGTAATTATGCATGTGATGACCATTCATATATAATTAGCTTTATAACCATTGATGTTAATAATTCAAGTCTCTCATAATACGAACTGAATACTGATTTTTAGGATAATTAGTGCACTTGATCATTGCAGTTGAAAGTCGTAAAGATCAAAGGATTAGTTTCTAAATCAAGAAACTAGTCATATTAGGAATCGGTGAATAAAGAATAAATATTTTATGTATTAGTAGTTATCTATGATTTTTAAATGTAATTTTGTCTAAATCAAAGTACCAAAACATATTCGTCTTCAGTCAGTTTATCAAGATTTTTTGTTTAACTGTTTATTTGATTGAGATTTAATTCCAAAAAAAACCATCTTTACTGTTTTCGTGTGTTTAGTGTAACCTATAGTCAAAATTTCTAAATTAATTCACCATCGTTCCCCTAGTGTTCGATACTTGGTCTTAGCACAACTATACTATTGCACGATTAGTTACACTGTCTAGTATGTGTATTAGTCCGGTTGTGATAAAATTAGTTTTATAAATTTAAAACTTGAGCAATTAATACACATATATATATATATATATATATATATATATATATATATATATATATATATATATATATATATATATATAAACACATCATGCGCTGATTTGGATCTTGTTTCTATACACCATGGTTGTTGTTATGGGTCGAGGAAATCGGGGGGGGGGGGGGGGGGGGGGTGTGGAGCTGGGGACCACCTCCCCTAAAAGGTAGAGGTCATGGTCAGCATGAGTAGGATGATAAGTCTTATTATGAATTTTTATTTACTATTTTTATTCAATTATTATAAAATACAATTTCTAATAATTTTTAATTATATTTGTGGCTATGCCATCGAGGAGAGTAAGGGAAAAGCGAAAAATATTAATCTTGAAAAGGCGCTCTTGAATAATAAAGGAAAACCAATTGAGTTAGACTATGATAAGGATATGAGATTTTATCCTGTAGGAGAACCAAAAGATATGTTTGCACGCAAAATTGGAAAAATAATGTAGCAGATAGTCCCTTTTGATATATGAAGTTGGAAAAAAGTTTCCCCCACAATCAAGGATGCAGTAAAACAATATCTATGGGTAAAATATTTATATAAGAATATTTTATATGTTTAATTATGACTAGTTTTTACTTAACTAACTTTTTTTGTTTCTGTATACAATGTTTGATTTTGATCGGGTTTCCCAAGATCCAGAGGTTGCTAGGCTGTTAAAGAGTTTTGAGGTGACTTTATTAGAAGGTTTTAGAGATCGTAGTTGACGCAAAATCATATTTTTTGAGAGTCGTAGGGTATGAGGATATCCTGAGAGCATTATCCACCCCCCGGATGATATGAATGTTGAAAATTTGAGAAAATCAGTTGAGTATTTCCAAACGGTTGAACACTTAACTGTGTCGACAAGAAACAAACAAAACCCTGAAATGAAAACATATGTGAATTGTGGGGGGTCAAGCTCATATAGAAGTACTTTCTATAAAAAATTTAATGTACAATATATGTAACTATTTATTAAAAATATAATCTAATTTTTAATGTTAAACAGAATCTGAAGAGAGTCGAAACGTTCCACACTGCTCGTGCCGATAAGAATGGTGTATTTGTTAGTGATATAGCAAAGCAACAATGCGTAAGTACTTAATTATAATTTTATCATATAATTAAGTGTTTATTTATACTTAATTATTGATCATTTTTGGAAATCGCATAATCGGTTAGTGAAAGAGCTCTTAGAACAAACGCAAGGTTTAAATGAAGAAAAAGATTTAACAACCGCCGAAGAAATAACATGTTTCGAGAAAGTATAAGGTTCTTGGCGAGGCCATAATAGAGGCATCGGCTGAAAATCTTCTGTCATCTCGCCTATTGCACAACCATCGCAACCACCACCACAGTCATAACCATCCCAGGTAAAACAAGACTATTTAATTTAAAAGTCTCATATAATGATCGATAAATGCATGTTTATTTGGTAATTTTGGTTTGCGATGATTATTTGCTAAAAGCTTTGGTAATTGGTTCTTGTCCTAAGTGTAAGAAATAACAATGACCTTTGACTTTTTTTGTCCCAAGTGCAAGAAATAGCAATGTACTTTGGTATTTCTTTTATTTAAGGTTCTTTAGCACAAAATAAGTAGAAAGTAAGCTATCATTTCTTTTAAAACGAGACTATTTAATTTGAAAGCCTTGTATATCTATAATGTTCAATAAATGCATGTTGATTTGATAATTGTGTTTATGTTCCAAGTGCAAGAAATAGCGATGTACTTTGTCATCAGTAAGTGCATGTTGATTTGGTAATTGTATTTATGTCCCAAGTGCTAGAAATAGCAATGTAATTTTGGTATTTCTTGCATTTAAGTGGAAGAAATAGCAATGTACTTTGGTAGTTTTTATTTATGGTTGATGGTTTATGTAACATCCATAAAATTCACACCAAATTTAAACTTTTTCAATCATAAATAAAAAAAAACCACATAGCATTGTTTACAAAATGTTTTCAAATCATTTTCCATCAGAGTGTCCCAAAAATCATAACATAAGGATGAGGAGCGATACGGTCACGCCTTCGCCTTTCCATGATCTCCTGAAGTACCTGAAACAGTAAACTGAAAACTGTAAGCCCGAGGGCTTAGTGAGCTACCCCCAAAATACCAACACCACACTGACAATACCACAACATTAATAGTCAATCAATCAACATGCATACTAGGCCGTCGGCCTAACTGGACCGCCCTACCGGCCTACAGTCTGTCTGGATCTATCCCGAGCCTTCGGCATGACTGGTCCGCCACGTGGGCCTGCAGTCTCACCAGACCGCTCATAGGGTATGTTGGCCTTCAGCACAAAGCAGGACCGCCTCAACCCAACCAACAAGCAAATAACCATGAGCGCATAGCTAACATATAATGGCATATACAAACATCAAACATATCTATCTCACTGATCACAATCATAGAATTCTCCTATAACTAGAGTACCAACCTAGCAGGTCACTAACACACCAATCCCTACGGATCATAAAAGCATAACATACTGTCTATCTCCATTCTGAACTAACAAATCATAACCACATGCAGCATACCATAACAATAACAACTAAAGGGTCGGCCTTGGTGCCGTAGACCCTATCGATATAGTGAGGATAACTCACCTCGCAGATGTCGACTCGGAAGGTAAACCCCAATCTCGGATCACTCAACACAAGCCTTACCACCTATAACCATAGTTCAATATACGCATAAGTCTTTAACCTTATAAGGTACTCCATAACCCAATAGTCAACCCCTGATCAAGGTCAAAGTCCTCAGTCAAGGTCAACAGTCCATGTTGACCTCAACTCGCCGAGTACACCCAGCTACTCGCCGAGTCCCTTGAAGCACAATCCAACTCGCCGAGTCATCGAGGTGACTCGTCGAGTTCCTTCGAATCCCGATCAGATCTTAAGGCCACCCGTCGAGTTCCCTCCCTGCGACTTTGACGGATATACTCGCGAACATATTCTTGGTTAAAACTCATCCAACTCGCCGAGTTGTTCTTCAACTCGTCGAGTCTCACGACAATCTTCATCGGACTCGCCGAGTTGTTCAACCAACTCGTCGAGTTCAATGGCCATCTTCATGTGACTCGCCGGGTCGACCTTGCGGCTCGCCGAGTCCATTTAATCCTCTTTCCATACAGATCCATTTTGAGCCATGCAGCGGCTCCAAATCACAGATCCAAACTTCTAGAGCATGCTTATCACATAAAGTTGCAAACTTTACGCGCATGCATGGCTTTAAAGGCTCAAAATGGCAAATCTAAGCTATTGATGGGTCTTTATGCACAAAGGGGACCTCAATCACGACTAAAGCTGCAACTTTATGCTTCTAGAATCCAAAGAGAGTCCAGATCTGAAGTTACAACTTCAGATCTAGCCCATAGCTCATCATACCAACTTGATATTCCATGAAAACCCTAAAACTCACCTAATAAAGGAGATCTATAAGGAGAATGACAGTTTGGGTACCTTTTGAAGTTGATATCTGAGATGAGTGTTGATTCCCACACTCCAATTGCTTCAATCTCCTTCTCCTCCAAGTTTTCTCCCTCCAAGGTCTCTTTCAAGCTTCAAACACACACACAAGGCACACACACACGGATAAGGCTCTCAAGGGTTCTTTGGAACTGTAAGGAGGTCCAAGGGAGGCTAAGGTCCCTTTAAATAGGGGTGCAAACCCCGAGAATTAGGGTTTCACTTGCCAGCTCCTACTCGCCGAGTCCCAATATGGACTCGTCGAGTAGGTCACTTAACCCGCGATCCTTCTCGCTGCTACTCGATGAGTAGGTAAACCAAATCGTCGAGTAGGGCCTAATCCAAAAACTCATATTAACAATACCTGAGAATCGGGGCGTTACAGTTTAACTTATAAATTTATATATATTGTTATTTATTATGTAGTTGGAAAATCATTGTGCAATGTTCAACAACCCAACGTATAAGGAAGAACTATTTGCGTTTTTTCAACCAGGGAAACCACAAAGTGATGATCAAGGAGGAAACGAGGAGAACGAAGATGATGGTTCATTGGATACTTAGTTTGTGTTTTGTATGTTAGACTTGTGACATTTTGGTACTTATTGGAATTTTAACATTTTTGTTGTTTATTTTGGTATTCGTATATGGAATTATAACACTTTGGTACCTAATTCAACGTCGTTATGTATTTATTTTGCATTTAATTTCATTACGTATCGGTTTTTTTTCACAAAAAAGTATTGATTTAAAAAAAATGAAAAATACTAATACCGTCGGCAAAGGGTATTACCGGCGACATAGTTATTAACGGTGACAAATATTTTTAGTGTCGATATTTTAAGCAATAGCGACAGTACAGTACCGATGCCTTTTTACCGGCGACGTGTCGCCACTATCGCCTTTACCGGCAACAAATCAAATTTTTACAGAGGACTTTTGTTACCGCTAATGCCTCTTTTTATTGTAATGGGTGAGAAACTTATAGTGACTAAAGTGAGGAAACAAAGACCTTTTGGAGATATCTTTCAACCTAAACATGGGTATCATGTTAAAATCATTTTTTTCATATAAAGTGATAGTTACATATTTTTTATGATGGTTTCATGTTTACATATTAAATCATGTTATTTACCAAACTGTGACTATTATACATATCCTAGATTTAATGAATAAAACGGTTAATATTTTTATCTAAATATATTATTATTATTATTATTATTATTATTATTATTATTATTATTATTATTATTATTATTATTATTATTATATAACATTAACACATTAATTGTTTAAGAGCCAAACGTTTGGTACAACTTCTTAATGAATACAATGTTTGAAACTAAATCTAAACGGTTAACAAATCCTACATTTGTTTGACCATTAAGAGGATTAACCATCGAGAGAATGAACCATTTACCATCCATCACGATTTGCCAAACACCTAAAAGTATTAACGACCAAATCCGATCCAGACTATGTTAAACATTAATGTCAACCACACAATCTAAACAACCAAGATCCAATCCGGTCAACTTGACCATTGAATCATGATGTGTGGGCCTAGGAATTGAATATTGTACGTTGCCAATTTTTCTTTCCATCCTAACGTTCAAAACAGAGAGAATTCAGAGTGCATTAGTAACCAAAGGTACAAGTAATGGAAACTCGAAGTACAAATCATTACACAAGGATTTACATGCTATCTAAGTTATGGTACATGATAGGT
Organism: Lactuca sativa; assembly: GCF_002870075.4. Taxonomy (NCBI): domain Eukaryota; kingdom Viridiplantae; phylum Streptophyta; class Magnoliopsida; order Asterales; family Asteraceae; genus Lactuca; species Lactuca sativa. Next base: position 26,760,253 of record NC_056625.2, on the reverse strand, counting down.
GCATTTTATGCACCTATTTTGCACATATATTTCCTATTTTGCACATATATTTCATTCTTTTCATTGCATTTTACATTCTAATTATTGCATTTAGATAACTATAAGGGAACTTACATGTTTTATTCATAATGGTACTTTACTATCTTTTGATTTATTTTGCAGGTTATGGGGCACGGGACATTGGAGCTACGGAGGCGAGCATGGAGCTTCGATGATGGAGCTTGGAGCATTGGAGCATGAAGAAAAGATGGATCGATCGTGTAGTCGTAGACAGTGGCGTAGGCAAAGAGGAAGAAGGTAGGTCCTAGGACCTACCTTTTTTCTTTTCTAATTCATTAAGGATGTATCAAAAAAAATAAGGAACTATTTTATTTTTATCAAATGAACTACCTAATTTCTTTTTTGGCAAAAAAAATTCTATCAATAACCCATATCTTTCTTATTTAAATGCCCACATCTATTAATCAATAGCCTAATCATCCATTATTTTTTTTAAAAAAAACAAGGAAAAAAAGAAATAGAAAATAAGAAACCGAACGTCGTATGGTGTCTCGTTCTTAGCTTCTCGCTATCCACCTGTCCCTGTTCCGAAATTGATCACCATCTAACGATCGTCGGCTGCTCCGGTCACTATCCGGCTAGGTCATCGGCGTCAACTTCCTCCAGCCGTCCAACGACAGTCGACAGCAGTCCAGCCCATCGGTTTCTTTTACCCCAACACTCAGCCAACAACCTCGTTTCACGCTTGTAAGTTATACAATTTTAGATTACAACTTTCTTTTTGTTTGAAATCGAAACCATTTGTGGCTCTGTATGATTAATGATTATATAATACATATCAATTTCATTGACCTATTGATCAGATTTCAGAAAATTTTTATGTTAACATTTGATTATTATACATTCAATTTCAAAATTTATTTAGAGTTGTTATTGTCTATTTGATATAAGAACATTGTTCAATGTGTTAGTTGTTATTGTTTATTTAGAGAAGTTAATTTGTTATTGTCTATTTGATATAAGAACATTCAAATTCAAATCAAGAATCAAGATTCAATCATTCAAAAATGTCTTTGTATAAGTTTTATAAAAAGAAAGAAGATAGTGAACACCAACATAAATATATGAAGGTTGATTTAAACTCACTACATGTTGATCAATTTGAACGAACAAGTACATAACCCGACCCGCATATAATCCAACCCGTCAACACTAATATTTTTTACATTTTCATATTTTTTTAGTTTCATTTATATAAGGAACCACGTGGTTTTTAGTTCTAGATTCGCCACTGGTCGTAGAGAACTTGAAGATACAACCCGAGTAGTTGAATTTCATCATAACAAAGGACCACGTTTGAAGCACGGTCCGTGTCACACCAACATGGGTTTTGTTTGTCATTTTCATCTTATATTTGAGCAACATGACTCTGAGTGAAGCTAGAATGAAGACTGAACAAAGTTTGTAGACTTATTGGAGTTTTTGCAAAAAGCATGACCATGGTCAAAACACATGGCCATGCTAAAAGCGCATGGCTCTATGGCAAGCACACGAGCAAGGGTTAAAAAAGAGGAAATCGCCATTTGACAAAAGGAGAACGATTTATAGAGCAACTTCTGGCAATTTGGGGAGATTTTTGGGATTCATTGAAGATTTTTAATCATTGCAAACACTTTTTATTTCCATTTGTAAGCATTAACCATTTCCAATTCCGTCTTTCTTTTTGATTGATTTGTTCTTAGCCATGTCTGGCTAAGAAACCCTAATTTCTAGTTTTTGTTCAAAACATGTTAATTGGTTGACTTGAAGCACATGGCTTGATAGTTGGTTTATGATTCTATTGTAACACCCGATTTATTATTAAATAAATAAACAAAGTAATGAATGAATGGTATCCCTAAAATAATTAAATATATATGCAGGGTGTCGGTTTCGAGGAATTAATTGTCACATTTTTAGAAGTCGGGGGTTAAAAGTGTGAGTTCGGGGCTCATTTTATAAATATTTATGAAGACAGGGGCTCCGTGGTAATTATCTGGATTTTAAAAAAAATGGAGGGGCTGGATATGTTATAATTAAGGCTTTGGGGCCTGTTTGGTAGATTTTGTACCAAAGTTGTAAGAGATTTTAATGGTGAGGGTCCAAAGAGTAATTATCGGATTTATATTGAAAGGAAATTGGATGGCAGGGGCCTACCCTGCCATTATGGCGAAAAGTTTGTGGGTATCGGATGTATTTATACACGTTATGAAACCCTAAACCTAAGGAATGAAACAACTGCCATTCTCCTATTTTGTGTCTGGCGCCACCATCTACCTTATTCACCATCTCCGGTCATTAGAGCTCTCCGCCGCCACCTTATTGCCCCTCATCCCTAGCTACCGAATACCACCGCTTGCACCACCATCGTTTCTGTCGGGCGGCGTGTGTAACCGAGGAAAAAACCACTAGACAGTCGCCAATGTGCCCTCCCCGGTGAGGATTGCGTCTTCGTAGGCGCTGCTGTTCTGCTGCTACCGTCCCTCCTCCTCCCGTCTCCTTGAAAGCATTTTTGGGTCATCACTACTGTGAAACGGAGGATGGATCGTGGGTTGTGATGTAGTTGCGTGGGTGTGTGTGACTTTCTGTCGACTGGAGCTCATGAAGAACCACCATGGCCGCCGGCCATGGTGGCTGACGCAGATGACGATGTTGTTGCCGCGAATGGCCGTTGTTGCCGCCCGTTTCCTGTGTTGCTGTCGTCGCCGCCCACAATAGGTGGGTGTTGGATTTATTTTTCCAAGCAAAGGATATGTGTGTGTGTGTGTGTGTTATTCTCCGATGTGATGCATTAGGAAGTAATTGTGTGCGAGTTTTGGGTGGCTGGAAAACCTTGGAGATCACCACCACCATCGTGAGGTGGTAGCTATCACCATCTGTCGCCGCCGGCTACCCTTTGGTGGCTGAGTGTGTGATTAATTAGTGTAGTGTGTATGTTTAATTGTGACTTCATTGTAATTGTAAAATTGGAATAATGAAATGGAAATCAAACCACCATCATAGGGTGGTGGCTGCCACCACCGGCCGCCGTGTCATGTGGCGGTGTGCCTTGCCGTGTTGTGATGATTTGTTTGGGGTGCTAGAAACCCTAATGGGCTCAAGGAAGCCGTAATGGGCCCAATGAAGCCTAATGGGCTTAGTGAAAACCCTAATGAGCTTAATTTTATTCTTGTGAGCAAGCCCAACAAGTTAATAAATGGGCCAGTCTTTGGGTTGGAAACCCTAATTAGGGTTTGGAAAACTCTAATGCAATGAAACCCTAATTTGGGGAATCAATCAGAACATTCGGGAATTATTTAATAATTTGGAATATTAAATAATAATCATTAGCAAAAATTAATATAAGCAATATTGGACTTAATGGGTTAAGTCCTTAGTGGATTAAGTCCCTAATGGGTTAAGTGAGAAACACTTAACCCTAATCATCATTTTATGTGAAACCCTAATTTCGCTTGGGTTTATTGTTGGGCCTTTCTATTGGGCCTTGATGATTGGATTATTATTGGGCCATCCAAAGTCAAGCATTTGGACTAGATTAATTAATGGGCTTTGAAGTAAGACCCATATGAGGAGTTGGGCTCAATTTGGAAAATTGGGCCATAGATTGGGTCTTAATGATAATATGAGGTTGGGCCTTAGAATAAGGCCATGTGTAGGCCTAGGCCCAATTTGGAAAATTGGGCCATGTGTTAGGTTTTGATTCTTAATGGACTTTGGGCCTTGGACTGGAATAAGCCAAGCTAAGGGTAATGTAGTAATTACCCAAAGCATGTAACGTCCCAAAATTCAAGACTAAAAATTTCTTTTATAAAACATTACTTAAATCATAATCATCAATCTATAGCATAATCATAGTATTAATTCTCAAAACATATGTTCATTATCAGAGTAAAACATCCTAGACTATCTAATCTATGGTGTGTGTCATGCGATCACCCCGAGCTCCTTCCTCCGCTACCGGAAGTACCTGAAACCAAAACTGGAAACCGTAAGCACGAAGCTTAGTGAATTCCCCAACCTACCACATACCATGCATAACCACATACTGCACATACTGGGCCACGCCCGCTATTCTGGGCCTCGCCCGCTACAACGGCCCCACCGCTCTAGGCCTCGCCTGGCTTCGAGCCCCGCTCGGATACAGATCTGTTTCACTTAGGCCTCGCCTGTCACTAGGCCTCGCCCTCCAACATATAATACCACATAAACATATCACAACACATAAGCTAAACATATACTAATGGACCCCATCCTAAGGCCTCGCCTATCCTGGGCCTCGCCCTTGTCCTGCTACTGATGAGTCATGGAACCCCGTCCATGCTCCTACTGATAGTGAGATACGGGCCCAGCCACACTCACTCTTCACTTAACTTGGGCCTCGCCCCCGTTCTTCTGCTAATGAGATGTGGAACACCATCCACACTCTGCTATTGGTGAGATATGGGACCTTGCCCACACTCACCTCCCTACCAGGTACATACATGTATCACACAGACAACAAGTATAAGCTATCATATAAACCACTCCTTGGGCACCCGCCCGCTATCATTGGACCTCGTCCTGAATATCATTCTAGCATATTGTGCCTAGGGCTAACCCCTGAGTCTTCTACTCATAACTACATGGGCCGGCATTGTGGCCTTAGACACATTTACACAAAGGGAAAACTCACCTGCACTTGCTGAACTTGCTGATAACCCCTCTAGCTACTGCCCGACAACTCTCTGAACTCCTGCTCCACTAGCTCCCCGAGCTACCAATATCAATGCAACACTTAGTCTAACTGTCCCCCGAAAGTCAACTAAGTCAACTATGGTCAAAGTCAAAGTCCTGGTCAAAGTCAACCTTCCAGGTCAACCCTACTCACCGAGTCTGCCTACTGACTCGCCGAGTTCATATGCTCAAAGTCCTTCCATTCGCGACTCGACTCGCCGAGTCAGTCCATGACTCGCCGAGTCCACCAATTTCCGAGTCCTGACCTGTCCAACTCACTGAGTCTCCACTCGACTCACTGATTCGAGTCTCAACTCAAAGGGTTTGGGGTTTCGCGACTTGACTCTCCGAGTCCAAGAACAGACTTGCCGAGTCAAGGCAATCTTCAACAGACTCGCCGAGTTGTACTTCCAACTCGCTGAGTTCCTGCCCAACTTCATCCAGCTCGTTGAGTCGCTCCAGTTCTTAATCCATTCAGTGGCTTTTCGAGCCATGCAGGGGCTCCAAATCATTGATCCATACTTCCAAAGCCTATCCCTCACGTAAAGGTGCAAACTTTACGTGTAGCTAAGGAGATCTAGGCCCAAAACACTCTAAACTCGAGTTTAAGACAAAAAGTATTAACAACCAACCCAAAGACTGATGCTTTATGACTTTCTAGGCCAGAATACACTTAGATCTGAAGTAGCAACTTCAGATTTGGGCTCCAACACGAAATGATCCAAGGATATGGCATACAAGCCCCAAAACTCATAACCAAGATAGATCTAGATGCAAAGAAGTCCAAGTACTTGTTTATTACCTCCAAATGCTCTGAAATGTCTCCCCAATCCCGGATCTATAGCCCCTTCTCGCACCTCCAAGATCCTTCTTCCTTCTCTAAGCTTTAATGCACTCTTCAAACCAAGAATTAGCTCAAAAACGGATATGGTGGCTAGGGTTTGGTGTTCTGGGTTAGAGAGGCAGTAAAGGAATCCTTGGGAAGAGAATGATACGTTTAAATAATGTACAAAGTCTCGGATTTAGGGTTTCCCTCTTCAGACCGGACTCACCGAGTCAGTCACTTACTCCTCGACCCGGATCCCGCTCGGACTCGCCGAGTTCCTCCTTGGACTCGACGAGTTGGCCCTTTAACTTAGGGTTTTCCTTTCCTTTCTTGGTCTTTCTGATTAAGGGTGTTACAAATCATGTACTTATGGTTATGTAGTGGAACCCAATTATTAATTGGGTAATGTTTTGATATTGACAGAACGGGAACCTGTCATCTAGCAGCTGGGGTTGAGTCTGCGGGACTTTAGTAGTATGGGGTTGAGTCTACGGGACTTTAGCAATGCGAGGTGAATTACCTTCCAGTAGGGGTGGGTCTAAGGCCACAATGCCGGCCCACCAACAGGGGTAGTTGGTAGATAACTGTCTTTGTGATAATTATCTTGGTATGCTTATGTGATATGCTTATGTGAGATGCTTATGAGTTATGCTTATGTGATATGCTTATGAGCTATGCTTATGTGATATGTTATGTGGGTCAGTGGTAGTAGCAGGGAATAGTTCTTCCCTGACTCGGTCGTTAGGATCGAAGGGTAGGTCAATACCCCAGTTATGCTTGACTGTATGATTATATCATGTTATTATATGATAGTGGTAGGGTGAAATGGTCCCCAGTTACCGGCTGAAAGATACTGATGACGGATACCGGTTGAAAGATATCAATGACGGATACCGGTTGAAAGATACCGATGATGGATACCGGTTGAAATATACCGATGGCAGATACCGGTTGAAAGATACCGATGGGGTATACAGAACCCATGAAATGCTTATCTGTCTGTTTATGATATGTTAGTATGTGATTAGTATGTTTGTGATATGTTAGTATGTGATCAGTATGTTTACGATATGTTGGTATGTGATCAACATGTTTATGATATATTATTATATGATAGTGGTAGGGGTGAAATAGTCCCCAGTTACCGGTTGAAAGAAACCGATGGCGAATACCGGTTGAAAGATACCGATGACGGATACCGTTTGAAAGATATCGATGGCAGATACCGGTTGAAAGATACCGATTACGGATACCGGTTGAAAGATACCGATGGTATTATGTGGTATGATGGGGGAACTCACTAAGCTTCGTGCTTACGGTTTATAGTTTTGGTTTCAGGTACTTCATTTCAATGAAAGGAGTCGGCTTGGTCGCAGCGCATCACACTATGTTTTCCGCACACGTGATCCTTGGGATTATACTCTGATATGGTTTCACAATGTTATATTTTGGATTATTAACACTTGGGTTTTATGTGATAACCTAATTAAAAATGAAATTTTTGGCCTTGAATTTTGGGATGTTACAAGTTGGTATCAGAGCCTTGGTTTGAGGGATTTGGGAACACTCTCGGGTGTATTTGGACTCAAACTGAGGACTCGGTATGAAAATTTTCAAAAGTAAGATCATTTTATAAAACAAGTTTGAAAAGAATTTGAAAGGATAAAAGAACTTTGAAAAGAACAAGGTGTGTGATGCGTGCAATCCGCTGAGCTCAAGTAAGTTTTCCCCAAGATATCCATACATGTTGTGTTATGATATGATATGATTAAGAAAACTACATGTTAGACTAGGGCTAAGGATATAGGAAGATGCCTTATGTGCCTGCTGTATGCGCTTGCTGAATTACATGATAGTACTGATCAGTCAGTGATAGGGTAGCCTGTTTAGGTTATGCTTGATTGTATGAGCCTTTGGAGTTACATGCTAGTATAGATTCCTGATAAGAGGATAGGTTGATCTGATTGAAATATGTTGGTTAGATTTTTCCATTGTCCGAATGCTGCTTGCTTAGTGCTTTGTGGAACTCTTAAGTGATGGAAGTCAGCTACTAAGTGGATGTGACGACATCCAGGAGGTAGATAATTGGCATCGTGGGGAGTTCTTCAGCAGCTGGTGGCAGGATGAGATCGATAACCTAGGGAAGCCTAGGATATGATTCATTGGGTTAGTAGTGAGGCTCAGTGAGACTTGGGTGTACCAGTTGAGGAAGTGACTTGGAGGATCCAGGAGGATTGTTAAGGAAAGTATGGATATGTGTGGAAGGTAGTATTGGGCCCGTACTATTGAAAGCACAGGATCCATACTCGAATCGGTGAGAGTCTTGGAGAATCTGAGAAGCTTCGGGGAAAAGAATTTATGACCCGGTTTGGGGACAGAGGGTGTTCCAGTTATTGCAGCTTAGCCATTGGCAAGTAAGCTGGTGAGCGTGACAGGGTGTCAGACCTTGAAAGATATGATTTCCAAGAGTTTGTAGATGCGAGATTGGTTTGGAGCACCCTGGGAAGAGAGGTTCGTGCCGGGTGCGAATAGTAGAGGGTCCCGGGAAGAGACCTAAGAATTTTGATCATCAGGTGAAAGGCTAGAAGGGTCGGAATCAGTGCAGCACGTACATGAAGGTGCACAAGGGAGGAATTTGGGAGCTCTTGGTATTTGTCTCGGGCCTTTGGGCCGGATTTGTCGTGAGGAAGTTAGGGGTTCATTTGGAACCCAAGGTCTGTGGATTCTTAGGATCCTTCAAGAAGAAAGATCCTGTAGTTAGTTCCTGTCATCAGGATCATGATTTCGGCAGATGTTTGCGGGTATGTCATCTTTTGCTACTTCTGAGCAGATATTAAGAATCTGTATCACTTCAGAATTATGGGTGAGTGTGGATAAGTCTATCAGATCAGTTTTCTGCTAGTGTTTGAATTATCAAGGATCATATATGCCATCCTGCACGCCGAAGAGTCCTTGATGAACCCACAGAGGGATGTACCTTGCGGAGTGGGTCCCACGTGTACCGTTATCATTCTGGATCTTTATCAAGGTCTGTGCAGGAGTAGTGTTTAGAGGATATCAAGTCAGAGTTAAAGCAATAATTCTCCTGGAAGTTCGAGTTTAGTAGTTCTGCCATGGTTTAGGTGTGGTCGACAATTGTCTATGGATGAACCTTGGGGGTTCAAGAGAAATGCACTCTTGCATGGGTGTGCTTGTTTGGGTTTCAGTGGTTTTTCAAGATTGTAAGTGGGAATGAGAATTCGTCAACCAGAGTGGAAGTTAGGGCCTCCTCTGGTCAGCATGAGAAGTGGATTGAAGTGTCAAATGGACCAGATTTTAAGAGTACTCATCAAGAGTTCAGAGCACGGGCGACTTCAAGGGGTAACAGATGATTGATCGCTAGCATTGGTAAGCACAGGTAGTCATCAGTGAGATATTAGAAAGTTAGAAGAACTAGGAATCCTTAAATCAGCACGAGCCGTGAAGATTTATTCGTATCTAATTGGGGAGAGACTTTTGTAAAGTTCTCCAAATGTGAGTTCTGGTTGCGCGAGGTGCAATCTCTCGGTCACCTTGTCAACCAGAAGGGTATTCTTGTCGATTCGGTCAAGATAGAGACCGTGATGCAGTGGGGTCGTGATAGCAGGTTGCGGGAACCAGGTTAGAGTTCCGGTTAGGACTTAAGTTCAGTGGTGTGTTAGGTCAAGTGCGTGTTCAACCCGGTATGGAAAGTGTTGTAAGACTACGGGGGTAGCAGTAGCATTCACTAGTGTTCAATTAGTATGGAGAGTGTTTTAAGACTACGGGGGTAGCCGTAGCATTCACTAGTGTTCAGTTAGTATGGAAAGTGTTGTAAGACTACAGGGGTAGCCGTAGCATTCACTAGTGTTCAGTTACCATGGGAAGTGTTGTAAGTCTGCGGGTGTAGCCGTAGCATTCACCGGATGAGCAGATAGTTTTAGGATGTTGTAAGCCTGCGGGTGTAGCCGCAGCATTCATCAGATGGGTAGATAGTGATAGAGTGTTGTACGACTGCAGGTGTAGTCGTAGCATCCACTAGATCGGTAGATGACATGAGCATGTTCATAGATCGTGAAAAGGACAATAGCACCCACCAGTTCGAGTGTAGCAGTGAGGATATGGAAATCCACAGATTGGATTTCAGAAATTCCTAGACGGATTAGATCTGGTTGAGTCAGTGATACGACAGTAGGGGTGCCACTACAGTTGTGGGATCAGGGAAGCAATGGACTGTATAAGACTGCTTGTGATATAAGACTATCATCAGGTAGGTAGCAATCACGTTTAGCATGCTTTCGGGTGACGTCGTCAGGATTTGACGTAGGGACCGACCGGTTGGATCGAGAGGTAGTTAGAGTCACAGTGGCATGATGACTAGTGGCAACTGGTTCCAGAGAAGGAATTTCGTTCAAGAGTCGTGTGAGACGACTATGTGGGATGGCTTCAGAAAGCTTAGTGCCTCAAGTGTTGCACCTCTAATGGAGTCACAAACACCACTAAGCAACTAGATGAAGAAGGAGAAGAGAGGAGGCTGCCAAAATCGTCCAGAAACCCTAATCCAAGAGTTCACCACGTTTTTGGAGCCATAAGGGTCCTTTATATATGTAGGCTATTAGGGTTTTCAACTAGGAAACCCTAATCTGACTGCTTAGGCTTTAAGCAGTCCAATGGACCATTCCAGAAGGCCCTTGGACGATTTCTTTATGGACTCCCATATCGAATTCGTCCATTGCCATCTAATGGATCCTAAGCACAACTTTGCAACTATCTTATAATTACAATATCAGTCCCTTAAGTTTAATTAATCTCTTTTAGCCACAAAATTAATTATCAATTAATTTTTGACTAATATTAATTAAAAAATATGATTTCTCCTTTAATATATTATTCTCATAATATATTAATAAATCATAATTAAACATTTCTCTCCTTAATTCATCCTACATATTGCTATGGTGAAGGCAACCCAAAAGGACCATGCTCATAATCGGGTCAAATACATACCAAAATAGTTATGGACTTAGACACTAATCCAACAGTCTCCCACTTGGATAAGTCTAATAACTATTTTCCATATGACTTTAGAACCTGATCAGCAATCGTAGCTTTCAAAAGCCGTTGTCAACTCTGATCTTATCAGATAGCGTGTCCTTTAGATAAGGGATTATATATTCCTCCATTCTCAAGATATCGTATAGCCATAAGACATGAATTTTAATCATTCTCTCTATACTATTTCCCGACTTTCGATTTATGACGACTGACAACAAACTATAATTGAACACATCAACTTAGTCCCAGCTTGTCCAAGCGCTTAGGTGTCATCACTAAATCATCGAGGGGCCCACATATATCGCTTTTATCCCACTTTGGGTAAAAGGAGTGGATAAACTTTGACTCATATGCTTGCTTGCATTCACTGATCGAATCACATACAACAATAAGTTGTATAACACCAAGTTACTAGTGCGTTTACTTATTATCAATGTCCAACCGACCAACAAATAACAACTCAAACATCTAGGTTTCAAGAATATATAATATTATTGTCTCACTAATCACTTGTGATAAAACATGAAGTGATCCAAGTGAACGTAGGCTTAATCCAATACTCTAATCTTATCAAAGCACTCATGAACCTTGCATCAAACTTGTGCTATGTCTAAACTCTTCAGAGAATCTACAGACTCTTCAGGACAGTCTTCCTTCATACTTACTTCCAACGTATGACTGACTGTGGAGGTTCGAATAACCCAGTTATTCTGGAAGTCAAAACATGCAAAATTAAACAAAACGATAATACTTAATCCTATATGGCCCCAAAACTTTTGAGCGTAAATAAAACACCTTTTATTTAAACACCATATCGACTACTCATTATTCATTGTTTACTGTTTCGGATAATCAACTTATTACTTGAATTACAATAATAGACGTCCCATGCTCCAAGCATGCACACTATGTTTCCTATGGTCCATGCTTTGTGAAATAGATCAATTAATTTTTTTTTCAAAGAAACCCATTTCACAATTCACAATCCTTATCATTAGTGTTAGAACACAAGGTTCTTGCCACTACTAGAATATGCTAGATTCTAACATTTTATGCAATGATCCTTTCGCAAAGTCATAGCACAAAAGTCACCAAGACTTGGCCAATGAAATTACAAAGTACTCTATCGGAAATTGTTACAAGACAATTCCATATACGTGAAGTCTCACATTCAAAGTACATTCCTTTGAACATCCTTCTTGCATAAAAGTTTCTAATCTAGACATAGACTCTCAATATCCAACTCCCAATATGGAAACATTTCCATATTTTCCATATGACAACTCATTCTTGATAGAATCTTATCTATTCATAATAGAATCGATATGGTCCATCCAATACCATACTTCCAACTACTCACAAGCGACCAATCCTCAGCGAACTTTGGATCGTCCTTTAATAGTTGTTTAATTATTTTAGTCAAAACCGATTCTAGTCCTTTTTCCCTATTGATGTGCTAGACATTTGGAAAATTTTAGAATGTTCAAATATTATAGCATTTTCAATCGATCCTATACCTGAAGCGTATGGGATACGATGCATAATGTCTTACATAAAGATATGATACTTTATAAATCTTCTGCCATAATATTTTATGTGTCACGTTCTCACAATTCGAACTATAAAGAGGGATGCCGTAATCATAATCAAAATTTAAGAACACACTATGTATTCTTTGACTAAATTTATTAAAATTTCTCAATCTAAGCTTTATATTTTGAAACGAAGTACAATATTCTCTCCCTTAACTGTAGCAAAACAAGTTTTCAAACCATGCAACTTTGCAAATTGAATCTTGTTTTTCTATAATTAATATTGCTAACTTGCAATACTTGCCATAATAATCATACAAGCATAACACTTATGCTCCCACTATCATGATGATTATTATCATATAATCATAACACTTATGCTCCCACTAGCTTTGACATGTATTCAGAAAACAGCTGAACTTCCAGAAAACAATGCTAATTGAATTCCACAAAATTCATATTTCTAATACCAGATGCTTCGATAATCCTTTATATAAGCTTCTCAAACTTATACACCTTTGCCTTAGATAGCTCATATGTGTGTCTAAACAATTCAATACTTATATCAATAAGTCCCAAATGTTAGACTAATTGCCAAATCTCACAATTCGAACTATGGAAAGGGATGTCCTAACCATAATCGAATTTGAGAATACAATTTTCACAATTGCTATCTTCTTAAAATCTCTCTTAGTGAAAGCATTTCCTCACAATCATTTTCATGAAGGAGGGAATCTTATGACACTTAGATTTTTAGGTGTATGAGTTCTTATCCATGTGAATTTGCCAAAACCAAGTTTGTGACAAATCCAAACTCATATGGATTGAACTTTCTTGACTTCTAGCCTTATGGTAACACGAGTGCCCACCATGTCTTCCAAGTAGTTTAGTAACTTATCCTTTCATATCAATGTACTTTCCATCGATCAAGGCGCTTTGTCTTTATGCATTCAAATGAGAACTCATAGAACTCACATGCATAATTAACTCAATTGGAATGGCACATAAACAAAATAATGTCAACACGACAAGTTGTAAACCTCAAGTCGTGTGCTAGTGATGATTGATAAGGTTTATTCTTCATTTGTTCTTGAGACATTTTTCAAGATCATTAAAACTCCCACTGACCTCTTGACATATATGATTCTCTTGTCAGAAAACTTTTCTAGACAAAACAAATATTCAAGAGTTAGTGTAGCTCTAATCAAGACAAAACACTTCACAAAATTGGTCCTAGTTGGTCTTTGTCTTATCCAAGACAACACAACTTACCAATTTCAAATGTGCAAGAATAAGAAAACCTTTTTCCAAATTCCACATTTGATGAGTGTTATAAACCTACTTAAGACTTGTCACTCAATTCGTAATCTTGGAGTATGACTATAAGATTCGATATTGGAACGAAGTATGATTGACTTCCTGATTTAACCAATTCCACAATTCCCGATTCCTCTTCTTAGACATACAAATGTACCAAGACTCACTTAGAGAATCAATTGAGATATGGTTCTTAATCATTAAGACCTATCATAAAACACAATAAAAGGTACTCTCCCTTCTTCTTAGTATAGATAAATTTTATCTTTCTGCCTACTTGATTCTTCTTTAATCGTTCTGCTAGTTATTGAAACATTTTCAATTAACTCAGAATTACACTTAATCTTATAAGTACAACCATATTTACTAAACTTTATTAAATCATGACGAATATCTTCTTCACTCTTGTGGTAGACTTGATCAACGTACGACCTAGTGTACTCGATCTCCTAGTCCTTCAATTGACACTTTATCAAAGAACCAGTCTAAATCTCCTAAATGTGAAAGTTTTCATTCATCATACAATACACGTTGCATGATTCCAATTTCTATCCACTTGAAACTTGGGCGATGAGAAACTCTCCCTATTTGGTAAACTCTTGACACTTCCACAAATGACCTAATTAAGAATCAAATCCATTATTGCTAATAATAGAAACCTTCAAACATCAATTTTTCATACATGTCGTTGAAAGGATAAATAAATAAGATAAAATCAAAATTTTATTTTATTGCAGAAAAAATTTGTCCTTACAATGCAATTCAATTGAAAAACTATGTTATTACAAATTTCTTAGCAATCTATTCTAACTCCGAGTAGTAGCTCAAGAATCCAATCTTTAAGAGATGCGATCGAAATCCATTTCTTCATGATTAGATTCAGCTCACTTCTTCCCTTACGCTTCCTCTCTTTTCTTCGATCCTACAAAACATCAAAATGTAATCTTATCACATCATGTATTAAGAATCTAGAATAGGAACTTAAAAGAGTTGGTTAATGAATTTTACCTGAAGCAGATGCATACGTCTTGACTCTCCCATCTCTTAGATCTCTCAGGTAGTTTGGGCAGCTTCATCTCCAATGCCCCTTCTCCTGGAAATAAAAGCAAATGGACTCCTTTGGCACAACACATCGGACAATCATAGACTTAGTTCTTTCTGGACTTCCAATGTTGTCAGTGTCCATTGAAGTTTGAGAGTTTGATTCACCAGACAAATTTGCTTGACCAGCACGCCAAATCATTGTTGATTCAACATCTATAAGCAAATAGGTGAGATCAATGAGGGTCACGTCGTGATCCATCATATAGTACTCTCTAACGAACTCACTATATGATTCAGGAAGTGATTGAAGAACCCAGTCAACAGCCAAATCACTTGAAATCTCGACACCCAACATGCTTAACCTATTAATGTGTGACTTCATCTCTAAGACGTGTGCACACACAGGTTTCCCATCTTCGTGTTTACTTGCCAAAAGGGATCGAGTGAGCTTGAACTTTTTAAGCCTTCGAACTTGTGGGTTAGGGAGAACAATTGGAGGATGTGGAGGAAGTGAAGCATGATCTCTGGTTCCTCGATCATATCGTGGAACATCATCTTCATTTGGAAAACTTGTTCCATGGGATTTGGGAAAATGATGATTGTCAGAACTAAACATCTACAAAAACGGGAGAAAATTCAAGTTAAGATGATTAGAATTCTTGATGTAACACCCAAATGAAACATCAAGCTAGGATCCAACACAATACTCTACAACCTAGAAGAGGGATGTCGTAATCTAGTCGCAGAATATTTGAAGGTAGGTAAATGACGATTTACGAATTTCCACCATGAAAAACGAAAAGGAAGTTTAAGTTTTAAATGAATTGAAACTCCTAGATCTTTTGAGATTCATTGAACTTTTCAATGGCATGTTTAATCTCGATTATTCCCTACAATTTGTGACTGGGATGCCGAGGATCATAAATAAGGTGTGAATAACCATACGAATCACGTGGTGCACCCAATACTACTATCACCTAATCAATGTGTCGGTTAGCCACACACGCTCCATTGATCTATGATAAGCATCGAGTCACCCTTCGCAACCAATGTTATCCCCAAATTAGTGTGTCGGTTAACCACACACGCTCCACTAATGTTTGACAAGGGTATGAAGTGTAATTCCATGGATTAGCATACAATTTCACATTTTGCCTAAAGTAACAACGATTTGGGAATTTGTAAGAGCATTTAGTTACTTTGTACTTCATTATACTTATAATGGAAGGTTTCTGTCCTATCCTACCCGTTCAGCTAACGACCCTCCACTAGTCAAGAGTGCGATGGGTAAGAGTGGATACCCATTCAATCGCCATTTTATAGGCAATTTCCTTAAACACCCCTTATAGACCAGCTTCGTGAATGAGGCTGTAGCACTTGGTTCATGGTACGTATGACCTATCTAAGTAAGTTACATTTTTAGCCTTGGACTCGGCGAGTTGTAGGCCCGACTCGCCGAGTAGAGCCGGGATATTGAGCACGCTTAAGTTGGCGACTCGAAGAGGCCATATTCTGGAGTCGGTGAGTCCTTGTTGTCTGGATGAAACCCTAATTTCAAGGGTTTGCACCCTATTTAAAGCAACCTTATGCGCCCCAAGCCCGACTCCTTCGCCCTCAGAGCTCCTTATATCGACCTAACCCCTTTTCTTGTGAGATTGAAGTGTTTTGGTGTGATTTCTTGAAGATTTTGAGAGAAGAAGGAGAGTAGATCAAGAGGAGAAGGAGGCCCAATATCTTGGTGATATTTCAGAGATTCATTGTGGTATAACTCAGTTTCCTTCTGTTTTTATGCTTAAAGTCCCTTAGGGCACCATTAAAGTCCTTCTTGAACCATTTCCAAGCTTGGTTGTGGATTAGGGGTTGTAATGAGCTGATTAACCTCTAGATCTAGGCAGGGTTGAGCTCCAGAAGCTCAGATCCATGGCCTTTATGGGAGTAAAGTGCTTGAATGTCCTAGATCTACCATTTTAGCCTTTATTAAGCCTTAAATCCCCATCCTATGCATGTATACACGTAAATTTAGAAACTTTACGTGTAAAACCTACCATAAGAGCCCATATCTATGTATGGTATGACCTGGATTCAAGCAGAATCGAGTATATAGTAATTGCATGTGAACGACTCGGCGAGTTCAGTTGTTAGGATCGGTTGCATATATCATAACATAAACATAATATCAGACATATCTGGGGTGTCCGAACTACCCTCCGGTCCTAACAACCGAACTTGAGGACCGAAGGGTAGTTCGGACACCCCAGATATGTCCGATAGTATGTTTATGTTATGATATATGTGATAGTAGCAGTAGGGGTGAAATAGTCCCCGAGGATCGGTTGTTAGGACCGATAGGTAGTCAGCGGGTAGGACGGCACCCCAAAATGGCCGTACGGGTAGTCGGCACCCCAGAATGGCTGCACCGAGTAGTCAGGCACCCCAGAATAGCCTGGCAATATGTATGTTATGTGATCGTATGGTATGTGGTACGATGGGGGAACTCACTAAGCTTCGTGCTTATAGTTTACAGTTTTGGTTTCAGGTACCTCTTCGTCGAAGGGGAAAGAGCTGGCGTGGTAGCGGCACTTCATACACACACACTGTTTTTCCGCATTCATGGGATTGTTCTAGGATTCATACTCTGACATTTTGATAGTTCACATGTTTTGGTTTTTAGACATAGTATATGTTTATGAAATGGTTTGATCGGACAATGTTTATTTGCAAATGATTTTACTAAATATTAATTGAAAAATGAAATTTTTGGACGTTAAAAATGCGTCGTTACAAGTTGGTATCAGAGCCCTAGTTTGAGGGATTCGGACACACCTTCAGGGGTGTCTGAACTCAAATTGAGGGATTAAAAGATTTTGAAAAAGAAAAAGTTTTCTAAAAGGTTAAGTAAAGAGTTTTAAGAAGGAGGTGTGTGATGTGCGTGACCGGCCGAGCTCAAGTAAGTATTCCCCAAAGTACCCATACAAGCTTATGTTAAGTTTATCGGTTTCAGTAGAACATCATGCTAGAATAGGACTAAGGATCTAGGAGTGATGCCTTATGTGCCTGTTTTATGTGCTTCATTGTATGAAAATTGCATGCTAGAATAGAGTAGACAACAGTAGGATAGCCTGTTTAGGTTATGCGTGATAGTATGAGTTTAGCACTGTAGGCTAGTTCAGTTCCTCTCTATGAGAGCGGATTTGCTTGAGATTGTTTCCTTTTGTCTGAATGGTGTTTGCTTTGTGCTTCGTGGGACTCTGAGTGATGGGAGCTAGCCATTAGGTGAATACGTCACGTCACATGTGATCCGAGCCGAATAATCTTAGAGTGCTGGATTTGGCCCTATTGCGCAACTCTTGTCTGAGTCTAACCGTTGTAGGGACGAGTCTGTTACTCGAAGGATTATCTGAGCCTCATCACATGTGATGGTATTCAGGTAATGACTAATTGGGATTACAAGGAGGCCTTCAGCAACTGAGGATCGGGTATGGTGGAGTTAGAGATTTCCCTAGGGCAAGCCTAGGATGAGTATAGCAGTGATCAGCAGTAGTGAAAGGGATCTGGTGGAGTCGAGGCAGTCCTTGAAGAAAGTACGGATAGATGTGGAAGGTAGTATGGGCCCATACTACTGAAAGTAGAGGATCCATACCCGAACCAAGGAAGGCCAAGATAAGACCAGGGAACTTGTAGTAGATGTGATCCCTCAAGAAGTATCAGTATCGCTAACGGTTGTTATTTATGTATTCCAGAATGGTGGTACTACGCTCGAGGCCATCAGTTGGCAGTTCAGGAGAGGTATCGGGTTCGGGATCAGGTTCCAAGCCAGTAGATGAAGGGCTACGCGAGTTCATCGCGTTAGAGATTACCAGGGGCATCCTTGAGTCGACCCCCATTATCTTCGGGTCGATCAAGGAAAGGATAGTCGAGTTGATGGAGGATCGCCTCAGGGCATTCAGGAGTGAAATGGCATCTGGCCAGTTGGGATCTCGCACACTGTCCTTTAAGGACTTCAAGGGCAGTGGTGTACCGGATTTTCACGGGGCGAAGGACCCCACAGCTGCCAGGCGATGGATTGCAGACATTGAGTCTGCACAGTTGACTAGCTTCTGCCCTGAGGGGTCAAAGGTGAGGTTTGCAGCAGGGTGTTTACGAGATCGAGCTAGGGATTGGTGGGAGTCCGTTGGTGACTCGTTGGGAGCCTCGGTTGTCGAGGCTATGACCTGGTCGGACTTCGTGACCAGGTTCAGGGCAGAGTTTGTGTCGGCTGTCGAGCTTCAGCAGCTGGCCAGGGAGTTCTTAGATATGAGGCAAACGACGGAGATTGTGGCAGAGATCACCGCCAAGTTCTGGGATAGGGCATTATTGGTGCCCCAGTACGTGGGTGATGAGGATATGAGGAGGACCCACTACCATGACATGCTCCGAGCTGATATTCGGGAGCATGTCAGTTTTTCAGCTTGCCCCACCTTGGACTCTATGATTTCCAGGGCGAGGGAGAGGGAGATAGATCTGGAGCACATCTGGAAGAGAAAGACATAGGAGGGACAGACAGGAGGGGCTTCGGGGAAGAAGCCCAAGGGATCAGATGGTAGGCCGAAAGGCCAGTCAGGACCGAGTCGCTGCAGGAAATGCGGCAGGCCTCATAAGGGGGCATGTAGACTGGGATCGTCGGGCTGCTATAAGTGTGGCAAGACGGGGCATTTCAGCAGGGATTGTACCGCCCCTGCACCTGTGATACAAACGTCTGATTTGTTATGTTTCCACTGCAACCAGAGGGGCCATAAAAAGGCCAATTGCCCCCAGTTGACAGCAGCAGCGCCAGTGAAGGCGCCAGCTCCAGCGACCCTGCAGATCACTGATGGCCGGCAGGGCAAGGCAGAGGCTCCAGTGGTGAGGAGCCGGGCATTTCAGCTGACTACCGAGGAGGCACGCGCCGCAACCGATGTGGTGATGGGTATGATTCTTTCCCTCTATTTTATTTATAAGATGTTATGTTATTGATATGTGCTTTGTGTATATGCGTTAGGATCTTTCCATGTGAACGGTATCCCTGTTCAGGTGTTGTTTGACTTGGGTGCCACCCAATCGTTTGTTTCTCTTGCGCTTACCAAGAAGTTTACTGAGTCTTCAGGCATGTTGGATTGCCCTTTAGAGGTAGAGATTGCCGATGATTGATCAGTGCGGGCATCAGCAGTGTTCAGAGATTGTGTTCTGAGGTTATTCAAGGAGCGCTACTTGGTGGATTTGGTTCTCATTCCGTTGCGTGGGAACAAGGTGATCATAGGCATGGATTGGTTGAGTCCTAATGGGGCGGTGATAGATTGCGCACAACAGCTAGTGCGGATCAGGACCCCAGGTGGGGGAGAGCTGGTGATCCATGGCGAGAGGCCACAGCGTGGACCCACAGTATGTTCAGCAGCGAGGGCTAGGCGCTACCTTCAACAGGGTTGCGCGGGATATGTCGCGTATGTTATGGATACCCGGGAGGCGGGTAGAGCGACGGTGGGCGAGGTGCCCGTAGTTCGAGAGTTCGCAGATGTATTCCTTGAGGAGCTGCCTGGGATACCTCCGGAGCGTCAGGTGGAGTTCAGGATCGACCTAGTCCCTAGTGCGACTCCGATAGCCAAGGCACCCTATCGGTTGGCTCCTCCCGAGATGTAGGAGTTGTCTACGCAGCTGCAGGAGCTGCTAGACAAGGGATTTATTAGACCGAGTAGTTCACCCTGGGGAGCCCCGATTCTGGTTGTAAAGAAGAAGGACGGGTCATATTGGATGTGTATAGATTATCGGGATCTGAATAAGGTAACGGTGAAGAACCGTTACCCACTCTCGAGGATTGATGACCTCTTTGACCAGCTTCAGGGAGCATCTTGGTTCTCCAAGACTGATCTGCATTCAGGATATCATCAGATGAGGGTCAGGGAGGAGGATGTGCAGAAGACTGCGTTTCGGACGCGCTATGGCCACTACGAGTTTGTGGTGATGCCCTTCGGGCTCACCAATGCCCCTGCCGTGTTCATGGATCTCATGAACCGCGTGTGTAGACCGACGTTAGACCGGTCAGTGATAGTGTTTATTGATGATATCTTGGTTTATTCCAAGACACAGGAGGAGCATGAGGAGCACCTGCGGGAGGTGCTGGAGACCTTGAGGAGAGAGAGCTTGTACGCCAAGTTCTCCAAATGTGAGTTTTGGTTGCGCGAGGTGCAGTTTCTTGGGCACCTTGTCAACCAGAACGGGATTTCAGTAGACCCGGCCAAGGTGGAGGCCGTGATGAGATGGGAGATTCCGAAGTCTCCATCCGAGATTCGGAGTTTCCTAGGATTAGCGGGTTACTATCGGAGATTCATTCAGGACTTCTCCAAGATAGTCGTACCCCTGACACGGTTGACTAAGAAAGTCGTGGTCTTTCGATGGGGGCCTGAGCAGCAGGCAACGTTCGAGATTCTGAGACAGAGATTGTGCGAGGTGCCAATCTTAGCCCTGCCCGAGGGCGTAGAGGACTTTGTGGTAACTGTGACGCGTCCATTTCGGGGTTGGGCGCGGTACTAATGCTGAGAAGGCATGTCATTGCTTACACTTCGAGGCAGCTGAAGCCTCACGAGGCGAACTACCCGACGCATGATTTGGAGTTGGGGGCGGTGGTCTTCACCCTCAAGATTTGGTGACATTACCTCTATGGGGTTCAGTGTACCATTTACACAGATCACAAGAGTTTGAGGTACCTCATGGATCAGCCGAATCTGAACATGAGACAGCGTTGATGGTTGGACGTGGTGAAGGATTATGATTGAGAGATCCTTTATCACTCGGGAAAGGCCAATGTGGTGACCGATGCGCTTAGCCATAAGGCGGCGCCGATCAGGGATGTGTGTATGAGGATGACGGTGGTGACTCCACTGTTAGAGCAGATTCGGGAAGCTCAGCAGGAGACTATGAAGGAGGAGCATCGGAAGAGCGAGTGGATAGTGGGTCAAGTCACCTCCTTCGATTATGATAGCCGAGGATTATTGACACTACATCGTAGGGTGTGGGTTCCATATCACGGAGGCGTGCGCCAGATCTTGATGGAGGAGGTGCACAAATCCCGATTCTCCATTCATCCAGGGGCGACGAAGATGATAGGGATCTTCGTCTAGACTATTGGTGACCCTGCATGAAGTGGGATGTGGCTTGGTACGTTGAGCGGTGCTTGACCTGCAGGAAGGTCAAGGCCGAGCATCAGAGGCCGCACGACAAGATGTAGCCGTTGGATATCCCGTTGTGGATATGGGAAGATATTACGATGGATTTTATCACAAAGCTTCCCAGGACTGCGCGAGGAGTAGATTCGATATGGGTCATCATGGATCGATTGACCAAGAGCGCCCATTTCATTCCGATCCAGGAGAGTATCTCGGCCGAAAAGTTGGTTGATATCTATATCAGGGAGATAGTGGCGCGACATGGGGTACCGGTGTCAGTGATATCAGACAGAGATGTGCGTTTCACTTCCAGGTTTTGGTAGAAGTTCCATGATGAGTTGGGCACTTGTATGCATTTTAACACCGCCTTTCACCCGCAGATGGATGGTCAGAGTGAGCGGACCATCCAAACTCTGGAGGATATGTTGTGGGTGTGCGTGCTAGACTTCGGTGGTAGTTGGGATACCTATCTTCCCTTGGCTGAGTTCTCGTACAACAACAGCTACCACGCGAGTATTGACCGTCCTCCATTCGAGATGTTGTACGGACGGAGGTGCAGGACCCCGATATGTTAGGGTGAGGTTGGCTAGAGGGTCATGGGGAGCATAGAGGTGGTGCTCAAGACGACCGAGAGGATTCAGCAGGTTCGGAGCAGGCTTCAAATTGCGCAGAGTCGGCAGAAAAGTTACGCCGACAAGCGCCGATCAGACCTGGAGTTCCAGGTCGGGGATATGGTTCTCCTGAAAGTGTCGCCTTGGAAGGGCGTCATTCGATTCAGGAAGCGGGGCAAGTTGGGCCCGAGATACATTGGATCGTTCAGGATTGTAGCCCGGGTAGGCAAGGTGGCATATAGGTTGGATCTGCCAGCCGAACTCAGTCAGATCCACAACACCTTCCATGTCTCCCAGTTGCGGAAGTGCCTAGTGGATGACTCAGCGGTGTTGCTGTTAGAAGATATTCAGGTTGATGACAGCCTGAACTACATTGAGCGCCCAGTCGCAATCCTCGACCGGAAGTCGAAGGATCTGAGGAACAAGAGGGTGGAATTAGTGAAGGTGCAATGGCAGCACCGGAAGGGTTCATAGTAGACTTGGGAGCCGGTGGAAGAAATGATAGAACATTACCCCGAGCTGTTCCAGGATCGAGCAGCAGACTTCGAGGACGAAGTCTAAAATAAGTGGGGGAGATTTGTAGCACCCGGTTCCTAGTACATATGACCTATTTAAGTAATTTACATTTTTAGCCTTGGACTCGGCGAGTTGTAGGCCCGACTCGCCGAGTAGAGCCGGGATATTGAGCACGCTTAAGTTGGCGACTCGAAGAGGCCATATTCTGGAGTCGGTGAGTCCTTGTTGTCTGGATGAAACCCTAATTTCAAGGGTTTGCACCCTATTTAAAGCAACCTTATGCGCCCCAAGCCCGACTCCTTCGCCCTCAGAGCTCCTTATATCGACCTAACCCCTTTTCTTGTGAGATTGAAGTGTTTTGGTGTGATTTCTTGAAGATTTTGAGAGAAGAAGGAGAGTAGATCAAGAGGAGAAGAAGGAGGCCCGATATCTTGGTGATATTTCAGAGATTCATTGTGGTATAACCAGTTTCCTTCTGTTTTTATGCTTAAAGTCCCTTAGGGCACCATTAAAGTCCTTCTTGAACCATTTCCAAGCTTGGTTGTGGATTAGGGGTTGTAATGAGCTGATTAACCTCTAGATCTAGGCAGGGTTGAGCTCCAGAAGCTCAGATCCATGGCCTTTATGGGAGTAAAGTGCTTGAATGTCCTAGATATACCATTTTAGCCTTTATTAAGCCTTAAATCCCCATCCTATGCATGTATAAACGTAAAGTTGGAAACTTTACGTGTAAAACCTACCCTAAGAGCCCAGATCTATGTATGGTATGAGCTGGATTCAAGCAGAATCGAGTATATAGTAATTGCATGTGAATGAATCGGCGAGTCGAGCCGCGAGTCCCCGAGTTTTCCCCTTTTTCGTGTTTGCTTTGTGGAGTTGTGAGTCGTGGGTGGAGTCAGTGAGTCGGAAACCAGACCCATCCATGGAGGGACTCGGCGAGTCAATGCCCTGACTCGGCGAGTCCAAGGCAATCTTCTTACCTCAAGAACAGACTAGGCGAGTTGTTCATACAGCTCGGCGAGTCTCAGCATAGAGTGTTCATCGTATGAAGATGAACTCGACGAGTTGTTCATGCAACTCGGCGAGTAGGATGAAGGACTTTTGGACATCAGTTAGAAGGAGAACTCGTCGAGTCAATGCCTAACTCGACGAGTAGAGTCGGATTGAGGACAATCGAATGGGTAGGGACTCGACGAGTTGGCAAGCCAACTTGGCGAGTCGGGTCGACTGGAAGTTGACTTTGACTTGTACTTTGACCTGGTCAAGGGTAAAATGGTCATTTTATCCTAAGTACAGCTAGCAGTGTTTGACTGAATGTTTCGTGGGAATTATAGCCGGAGGACTTCCGGAACAGCAGCAGCAGTAGACAGTCAGTTCCCGCTCAAATTAGCAGCTACTTTGAGGTGAGTTACCTTCCAGTAGCGGTGGGTCAACGGCTACAATGCCGGCCCACCAGTAGGAGTTGTATGTTAGATGATCGTCTATGTGATATCATCTAGGTTTGCTACTACCTAATATGTTATATGTCGGCATGATATGTTGTATGTGAGAGTAGTAGAGTTCGGTTGTTAGGACCGAAGGGTAGGTCAGACTCCCCAAATATGTTTGACATTATGTGATGATATGTTTATATGCTGTCCTGATATGTTATATGTGATAGTGGTAGTAGGAGGGGAATAGACCCCAAGTTCGGTTGTTAGGACCGAAGGGTAGTTCGGACACCCCAGATATGTCTAATAGTATGTTTATGTTATGATATATGTGATAGTAGCAGTAGGGGGTGAAATAGTCCCCGAGGATCGGTTGTTAGGACCGATGGGTAGTCAGCACCCCAGAATGGCTTGACACGGGTAGGACGGCACCCCAAAATGGTCGCACGGGTAGTCGGCACCCCAGAATGGCCGCACCGGGTAGTCAGGCACCCCAGAATAGCCTGGCAGTATGTATGTTATGTGATCGTATGGTATGTGGTACGATGGGGGAACTCACTAAGCTTCGTGCTTACAGTTTACAGTTTTGGTTTCAGGTATCTCTTCGTCGAAGGGGAAAGAGCTGGCGTGGTAGCGGCACATCACACACACACTGTTTTTCCGCATTCATGGGATTGTTCTGGGATTCATACTCTGACATTTTGATAGTTCACATGTTTTGGTTTTCAGACATAGTATATGTTTATGAAATGGTTTGATCGGACAATGTTTATTTGCAAATGATTTTACTAAATATTAATTGAAAAATGAAATTTTTGGACGTGAAAAATGAGTCGTTACAGAGGCCTATTAATTGTAAGACTGACTGTTTACTCATACATATATATATATATATATATATAATATTAGACTTTTAATGTTATATATATATATATATATATATATATATATATATATATATATATATATATATATAATAGGGTGTATTTTACACTTTTAAAATACTAGAAGGTTCAATTTTGTAAATTATACTTTTAATTTAATTAAATGTAAACCAAAACTTTATGGGTTTATTAAATCTCTTTTAATTATACACTTTAATTAATTAATAAAACCATAAGGGTGTAATTTGAACTTTTCAAATTACTAGGGTTTTAGAATTTAACATTTCAAATTTAAACTTTTAATCAACTTTTAAATTCCAAAACTTGAGGGCAAGTTTTGAAACATTTCAAAACATTAGGGTTTAGAATTTAAATATTTCAAAATTAAACTTTTAATCAAAAAAAATTTAAATTCCAAAACTTGAGGGCAAGTTTTGAAACTTTTCAAAACATTAGGGTTTAACTTATTTAAATTTCAAAAACAAAACTTTTAAGTTCAAATTTAAACTATAAAACCTAAAGGGTGCAATTTGAAACTTTTTCACAAGATAATTCAAATCTAAATTACAAATAATCAATATTTATCTAATAAAACAAAAGATTATCTAAATTTGACAATTATCTTCAATTTTGGCAAGGATAAACTCCAAATACTGATAAAAATCGGATTTTATTAATATAAAACGTTTTAGGTAATTATCCACGGCCAAAACAGGTCAAAATCCTGAAATCTGCTCCATCTGCAACTCAGACTCGTCGAGTTCACTATGGACTCGGCGAGTC
Organism: Lactuca sativa; assembly: GCF_002870075.4. NCBI lineage: Eukaryota > Viridiplantae > Streptophyta > Magnoliopsida > Asterales > Asteraceae > Lactuca > Lactuca sativa. Next base: position 26,734,331 of record NC_056625.2, on the reverse strand, counting down.
CAGCCCCTTGAAACCCAAAATTTCGGTTTTAAGCATGAATAATCAACCAAATCATCAAATACATCAAACAAACAGCCCTAGGCTTTGATACCACTGATGGGTTTGGAGCAAAACATCATTCCTGTGGTGTACATGCAAACCCTAATTGCCTTTGGATCTAGTTTGTCTAATGAACATGCAATTGAATATCCAAAGCTATAAACCATAGATCTATTAAATAAGAACTGAAATAAGGGTTTAGTAATTACCTTTGATTGTTATATAGCAATAACAATCAATCCTTGCTTTGATTGGCTTCAGAAAGCTTAGTGCCTCAAGTGATGCACCTCTAATGGAGTCACAAACACCACTAAGCAACTAGATGAAGAAGGAGAAGAGAAGAGGCTGCCAAAATCGTCCAGAAACCCTAATCCAAGAGTTCACCACGTTTTTGGGGCCATAAGGGTCCTTTATATATGTAGGCTATTAGGGTTTTCAACTAGGAAACCCTAATCTGACTGCTTAGGCTTTAAGCAGTCCAATGGATCATTCCAGAAGGCCCTTGGACGATTTCTTTATGGACTCCCATATAAAATTCGTCCATTGCCATCTAATGGATCCTAAGCCCAACTTTGCAACTATCTTATAATTACAATATCAGTCCCCTAAGTTTAACTAATCTCTTTTAGCCACAAAATTAATTATCAATTAATTCTTGACTAATATTAATTAAACAATATGATTTGTCCTTTAATATATTATTCTCATAATATATTAATAAATCATAATTAAACCTTTCGCTCCTTAATTCATCCTACATATTGCTATGGTGAAGGCAACTCAAAAGGACCATGCTCATAATCGGGTCAAGTACATACCAAAATAGTTATGGACTTAGACACTAATCCAATACTTTTGCCTTCATTTTTAGCCATGCAAGTTATCTTGGTCCTTTATGTCATTTTGGTGTATTAAAGTTTAGATCTTGAATGATTTAGGCATTATTATGGATAAAATTGGAAACTTTATCCCTCTAGATATCTTGTTGATTCAGATCTGGAAGTGGGAAACTTGGACTTAACGGATTAAGTTGAGAAAGATGCATTTTTGGGGCCCTTTGAGACTTAAAGTCTAGACCTTGGTTGTTTGGACCTTCCTAATTGATAAAGTTACAAACTTTATCCATTAAGACCTTGGAAAGAATCAGATCTGAGCTTTGGAGCTCTTGAAATCGGAAGAAAATGAGTTAAACTCGTTTGAGATGTTCATACCAGTCCCCACGACATGGGCTTTGGCTACTACAACATGAAAAGTAAGGAATCAATGACTATTTTGGAATTTTTTGCCCACGACAAGGAGGCATGTTGTTGCAAATTTTGACCTAAACTTTAACCGTTAACTTTTTAACCAGTTTGACTTTTGGTCAAACTTTGGTGGAATTGAAAATTTGTCTAATGATTGGTTTCGATTTTCCTTTAGGGAGCTTTAGTTGGATGTTTTGTAGCTGAGGTAGCTGTTGGGCTTTTGTGCCTGTGGGTCGAAGACACCAATGTCGACCCACTGGATTATGTTATGTAGAGTGTTATCTGTCTGTATGACTCTTCCATGATTGATTGGGTTGAAATATACCCCAAGGATGGGCCCATTATTGTACGCTTGGGTTGAAATAGACCACAGGGATGGGCCCATTATTGCATGTTCGGGTTGAAACATACCCTAGGGTTGGGCCCATAATTGTATGTTGGGTTGGAATAAACCCCAAGCCCACTGATTAGTATGACATGTGATATTTTGGGGAACTCACTAAGCTTTGTACTTATGGTTTATATTTAAAATGTTTTTTTACTCAGTATTTTTGGGATTTTACATCTCAGTATTTTGGTTATTGGGGTAATCTTTAGAAAACTCATAATATTTTGACCAAATTAACTCAAAATGACATGATAGTGGCTAAATCTATAAAACTGACAAAAAAGATTTTTCCAACATATTAGCTGGTATTCTATCATTTTTTGTAAATAAAAAAATTGGGGCTTTTTCGTTAATTAGACGAAAATATTAGGTCTTTTTTAATAATAACCCTATCATTTATAGCAAAAACTAGTAATAATGTTGCAAATTATTATATTCATTTGGAGTTTCCGTAAAACTATATAACAACTATTTTAGTGTTGTAACCTTGTGTTTAAACCGATAACACATTATTTATTATTTATTATTATTATTATTATTATTATTATTATTATACTTTAATGCAACTTATTTAATGGTCTTGATCACTGGGCTCAAGATGACAAGAGTGTGTCTAATTAACATATGAGCTCAAGATAAATAGTGATCGTGGATAAGGGAACAAATAATATAGGGCGATGTGGTAAGGGGAAAATAGTGTTATGGATAAAAAATTTATCTTATTATTTTTAATATCTTGAACTAACACATAGTTAGGCGAAGATCTTGGATTTGTTTAATATCTTGGGATTGTATTCGTTTTTCTTTTAATGTCTTATGCAGAGATCACATACTTGACTAGAAAGGGATAGCCCATGTCTAAAGCACGTGGTAAAAGCTTAATGAAATATTGAAGTCCTTCTAGAATGTTGGGTTAGACATAGATCAAAGAAGATCCCTAGAATTTATGAATGTCTGTTATAATCTCTTGTCTAAAAAGGACTAGCTTATCCACTCATACTCACGTTCTCGCTTCTACTCTCTCTCTCTCTCTCTCTCTCTCTCTCTCTCTCTCTATATATATATATATATATATATATATATATATATATATATATATATATATATATATATATATCTTTCTCTCTCTCTGATGTGCACAATTTGTTTTAAATTTATAAACCTAACTTAATTTGCTAACTATACACTTATAGGCAGTGTACCTAGTCAGATTATAGGATAGCTCAGGTAAGTCGGGTGTCGATGACAATGAACGAAGTTTAATTAAATAAATTAACAACTTCTAATTAAACAAACAAACAAACTATGTTCTTTTTTTTTTTGGGGGGGGGGGTGGGGGGGGGGGGGGGGTTACTGTTTTTCAAGATCAGAAGAACTTAAATTATCAACTAACAGTTAAGCAAAGAAAACAAGTTAACTTCAAGAATTAAAAGAATACTCCTGCCTAGATCCGATTTCAATTTATCATATGGTTGATTTCTAATTGATAGATTATATTGATTACCAATTTTCTAGCTTTTATGATCAAATATCTAGGCCATACCAATTTATGAATTAACAACCAATGATCGTGCAATAGTTAAACACTTAATCGATATTAAGCACCAATTGGACTATGAATTATAATAGTTACTTTCCTATGATCAAGTTAAGCAACCAAGCACAAATCTAGATTGATTATGCTTTCTAACATAGTTAAAGTTACTAGCTTTAGTAACTTAATCTAAGATATGATTAATCCTAGCTCAATTTATGTAATGATCATAAATAATTAGGAAATATATTCATGCAATTAATATGATCAATTAACACATAAAATCTGATTTATAAGCAATATAAACTAGAACTAAACATGATAGGGTTTAGATTTATCAAACACAAATAAAATCAAATATAATCATCCAATAATCAAAATTAACACATATGAATCAAGTTCATCTTCACCAAACAGAAGTAAAAGGTGTTTAGCCTCTCATTGTAGCAGAAAAACACAATAGATCCATGTAAAATAAGCTAGACATAAGTATGATAAGAAAACCAATTAGATCAATGGTGAATTTTTCTAACTCGTCTTCAATTCTTGAGCTTCACTTGACTTTCGATCTTCTTTTGTATTTCTAAGGGTTATTAGTCAAAATTCACCTTAGAAAACCGAATTCGTCCCTCCAATTAGACCTACTGTTTGGGATTAATAATTGTCAAAATCGGCACACCATGTCGTGGTTGACTTCCACCACAATGTGGTCCTCATGTAAATCCCATATTCACCAAGTCATCCGATTGATCATGATTCTTCCATTCGTCACGTCGTGTTGGAGAACTCCACGACGTGGTCTTCAGGATTCAAGTCTTCTTTTTCTTTTTGTTTTAGCTCCCGTTTCCTGCTTCCAGCTCCTTGTTTGCTTCCTTTTTGTCCTGAGCAAGTCTTCGCTGCTAAAAATCATATTTTAAACATAATAAGTATCTTTTGTTCCAAGATAAACATAATTATAGCTAAAAGTAGTGGAAATATGCATGAATTATATAGTTAGATGTACACATATCACTCTCTCACTACATTTAAGCTCTATTATATTTTTAAAACGACCAGCTAGCATTTGTGATTACATTTTTATTAATTAAAGTTATAAGGCATGTGATTTTTCAAAACCGTTTTATAATCCATAAGTCATACAAACATTGTTTCCAGAAACATGATTATCAAATCATAGTATCCAAAAATACTCCACACAACGATACTTGAAATCATGAAATCAAACTCTAAGCCAAAGCTTAGTGAGTTCCCCCAAAATACTCCACACAACAATACAATAACAATTATGTTACATGCATATAGGGTTTGTTGGCCTGTGGCCTTAACCCAACCATCCAGAGTTCATTGGCATATTGCCTCAACCCAACCATCCATGGTTTGTTGGCTTATAGCCTCAACCCAACCATCCAAGGCTTGTTGGTCTACCGCATAAAACAATACCACCTCAACCCACCGTCTAGGGTTTGTTTGCCTCCCGCCTCAACCCAACCACCAATATGTCGACATATGCAACAGATAAAAGAAATTAGCAAGTACAGGTAATCATATAGATATACCAATCTAACAGGTCACTATATGCATTGTAATTGTCCAAAGTTCTTAAAATGTAACTCCTAACTTTATTTACTTCCAATATTTTTATAAATTTCACCATTATCTTCCTCTTATATAATTTTCATTTTCATCTATAAAATATATAGCCTAGTAGGTGTTTGGCAGAAAGATGTGATGTAAGAGAAAGATAATAGTAAAATTTTGAAAATCATGAGAATAAATCAAGTTAAGGGTTGAAGTGTAAGAACATTATAATGCATATATGACACAAATCGACGTACTATGGTGAGTTTTGGTACCTAAGGTTATATACCTTTAATGGTATATTCACTTTTCCCATATATATATATATATATATATATATATATATATATATATATATATATATATATATATATATATATATATATATATATATAGAGAGAGAGAGAGAGAGAGAGAGAGAGAGTTAGGTTCAAATGTTTCTAACAACTATTGTGTGCTTCTTAGGACCAATCAAAATTTAGGAAATATTAAATAATTAATAAATTGTTTTGGGGGTATAATAATAATCTTTACTTATTTAATTTTAGTAATTATTGAAAACATTTAATACCCCTTTTAAATAAGGGAAATCAATTTAAAACCCTACAAATAACCCCTCTGTTCATTCCATCGACATACCTCCGCCTCTTTTCATCTTCTTAAACTCCCTCACCCTCATGTTCCTCCTGATCACCAGTAAAGAGCCTAACATTAATCGAAGTTGTTTCCATCTCCAACACAATGTCTCTTCTTCCTTATATTTTTTATGACAAAATGACCCAATCAGCTCCATGGCGAGTTGAAGCAACCCCCGATCCTAAGCAGGCCCTGTCGTCACAATTCACCGAAGAAGAAGGAGTCGCGGCCCTCACCAATTCTCCTCTTTGCCTTCAATTTATCTAACTCTCAAATAGCTCCCAGTCACTTTTTCCTTGCTTCTCCATCGACCTCAGGTAGTTCTTTTCCTTATCTGATCAAAATTCACTTGAAAAACCACCAAAACAGTCGACACCACCATGGAGGCCGGTGACACGGACTGTTCTTGCGAGATTGTCCTGGTGTTAGCTGTTGATCTTAATCATATTTAGACAGTTCCTTAATCAGTTATTTTCATTTTTTTAGTGTTTAAAACAGCTCCAAAGACTCCCAGTGCAAGACCCATTCTTTTTACTGTAATTTCTAAAATTCAGAAGGCATCTGATTATTGTCCGCCAACTGTTTGTTAAAATGATTGAATCAAATATTTAGTTCATTTATTTGCACATGATGTCTATTGATATGTATTGTACCCATTTGGAAATTAGAATATTTATTTTTGTTAATCTGGTCTGGTGTTGGCCTAATGAGGTGTTTATATTTCTCTATTTTGACTTTGTTTATCATTATTTATTCCATAAACATGATGTCTACTGATAAGTATTTATACCAATTTGAAAATTAGCCAATGTAGTTTTGTTAATCTAGTCTTGTGTTGGTTTAATGAGGTGTTTACTTTCTTTATTTTGATTCTACTTATGATTAGCTATTCCATAAACATGATGATTTAATTTGCTTATGAAATCTGATTTGAATGCTAAACACACGGTAATTACTTCATATTTTTGAATTGCCAATATTCTATACAGGTAAACATATTCTTATATATCTTTTAGTTGTAAAACATCATACAGACTTCCTCTATACTTCTAATCACAGGTAATCATATTCTTATATCTTTTTTAGCAAAATTTGGATATGTAATTTGGTAATGGTGAATTTTGGCTTTGGTCTTATCAGCAGGAAAAAAGAACACAAGATGGAGACTTAACCAGGTAAATGAAACAAGATTGGCTTGATGTATTAAAAAACATAAGTTTTATGACAGAGGGTGTTCAAGAAGCTGATAAATCTGAAGATACATGATGTCTTTGATGAAAATATGAACCTACAAAGTTTGTCTCTAAAGTCAAAGGTAAGAAAAACAATCACTCCACATCGATTTTCTTTAGATTTGGTTGTTTTCATTGTATATGTATATTATTGCACTATAGTATTCAAGAATCTTAATATTCCATAACATACAACTGAAAGTGTTGTTCATACAATTTAGGAACCAGAAGGCGTTTGTTAGGTTCAAGAATATATACATTCTATATCATATACACATTCTGTTAGAATTTTACATTATAATTGTGCTTTTAGTTTAATGATTCTTTAAGAATGTTTTATGTTGGATGGTCTTGGTTGTTATTTGTGATTTTTTTTTATTAAGGATTAAACTCCATGGTATGACACATAATTGTTTTTTTTTTCAGTATCTTGATTACAACTTCAATTATATTTGTTGACATATCATCAAACATTTATAATCTTTCCAATATAAGTATTGAACAATTTCCTAACCATTATTTATGATTTATTACAGAAATTTTGATAATTGTAGCTACAAGATATATCCTGTTTGTAGATTATGGGATACAAAAGTCCATATTCTCTTTACTGTGATGAAATTCGAGGCATGAAACTTTGATAATTGGCACCAAAAGACAAATGATTCATTCCTTAAGAATATAATACAAAAAGTATATTATTCTATTAAAATATTCAACAAAGAATGTAATATTCTGGTAGAATAATCTACAAAAGAATGCTAAGATTTTCGCCAGCGAGTGTAGGTAAATCTAGGGTTTCAAATTTCATTCTTCTCACAACTTAGATCTGTTTACATCACTAATTCATACCATATTGTGTATATACTGATGGGGTTGATTTCATATGCCAACACAGTGAATTAATTTTGTTTGATTTCATATACGAACATAGTAAATGTTTGATATCATATGCCAACATAGATTGGTGAAAGCTACTCATCTTGTTCTAGAAAATTGTTTAAAAAGGTAATTAATTTTTTTGTGTATTATTTTGGTTCAATTTGTAATTTTGAATTCCAATTTCTATTGTCCCTCGTTATTGTGTATTTGGAATCTAAAATTATATTAGCGGTAAATAAGATGCTTTTGAATGTATTCTATGTATTATGTCAGAATATATTCTGCCAGAATAAAATCTATGTATTCTGTTAGAATATATTCTATGTATTCTCTCATTTTCTATGTATTGTACCATAATATATATATATAGTGATAGTTAATTGCAAGTAACATATTTTTAACCATTATTAGTTTTTGTTGTATTTGTGATAGGAATGTCTGGAAGAATGTGCTGAAGACCTAATAGGAATAACTTGAAGAATGAATAAAGTTTGATCATACTCACATTTTAATAATGTTGTTATTTTTTAAGAATTTTATTCATTTTTGTTGATATTCTTTTAAAATATGTATAATTATATTAAAATGTATAGGACTTTTAGTCTATAAGAATATGTATGAATTTGTATTTAATTTCGGATTTATAAGAATATATTAGAATGTTGTTATTTTTCAACCTCAGATTCAAGAATTTTGTTATTCTTCAATAATATTCTAATAGAATAAAATTCTGAAAGATCATCATTCTAAAAAAAATATTCTGACAGAATAAAAACGGTTATGTTTACAAATTACATTAGAAATAAAATTGAATTAATTAAAAAAATTCAGATTTTTTAAATTAGAAGAATTAATTATACCTAAAAATCTGAAAATTTCCTTTTATAATTGTAGTTAATTGTCCAAAATGTCATTTTGCTAAAATTTGTGTGATCATATGGTACATGCTATCCCATTGTAATATCATACACTCTTTAATCATGTCCATTGATTAATTTCATCCGTTGGTCCAGATCTGTGCATTCTGGCACACAATAGTTAGTAAAAACAAAATAATATATATATATATATATATATATATATATATATATATATATATATATATATCAAATTACATAACACAACTTAGTGGGCCGACATTGGTGCCTTCGACCCACGAATACAATAATGAAAACTCACATCAAAGTCTAAAAAATAGCCGAACTGGTCACTGCTCCAAATATCGGTTCTACAGGTCACCTAAACATCAAATAGGGACCCACTTAAACATCAAATCGGGACCAAACCTCAATCTACCACTCAAATTACCCCATTTGACCTAAAGTCAAACTTCGTCGAGGTCAATAGTCAACGGTTAAAAAGTCAAAAGTCAACATTCAACTTGAGTACGCCCTTCGTACCAGCTCTACGCACTACATAGAGTCTAAGATGGCAATTACGAGGAAATATGGCTTTATGCCCCGCATAAGGGAAGTTACGCCTTGCGTACTCCCAAAAACTTCAACTTTATTAATAAGCCATTTATTCGGACCAATGTCTATTCCAATTCTCAGATCTGGTTCCGAATAGTTCCATAACGGATAATGTTTCCAACTTTATCCATTAGGATGACCCAAACATCCAAGATCTAGTCTTTAAGTCTCAAAGGAACCAAAAATGCATCTTTCTTAACTTCATCAATTATGTCCAAGTCTCCAAGCTTCATATCTGAATCAATATGATGTTTAGATAGATAAATTTTCCAACTTTATCCATAACAAGTTCACAAACTTTCAAGATCTAAACTTTATGCACTAAATGACCAAAAATGCTAACACAACTTACATGGCTTGATGAACAAGCACCAAAGCACAACTTTCCGTGTCCAATAAGTCCCAAGAGTGTTCCATATAACTCAAAAGGGGCTAGAGTTTCCTCAACTCTCAAACACAAGCTCAAAGGACCAAAAAGTGACAAAAATGGCCAATAACAAAATCTAATAAATCAACGAGCAAGATAGAAGTTTTTTACTCACAACGGTCAATAAATGAAGCAACCTTGTTGGATTTATACTTGAATCCTTCTTTCATGCACTTTACAAACACCTTGTTTTTCAAGATTCAACCTTCCAATGGAGAAATAAACTGATAAAAGATGCCAAGGTTCAAAACAAGCAAGAGGAGGCTAGGGTTTCTCAAGGAATGATCTTAGGTGATGGAGGATGGTCATGAGAGGGTTCTCCATAAGTTAGAGCCCTTAAATAGGGCTTAAAACTGAAGAATTAGGGTTTTGATCTGCTGCGAGTACGCCCTGTGTAACCTAGGTTATGTCATGCATAGCCCATTAGAAACGCGACCCACATTCAACAAGTTACGTTTGCATAATTTTATTACGCCATGTGTAACAGCTATGCCCTGCGTAACTTTCATATACCCTACGTAGGACAAAACCACCAACTTCCAATTCAACTTCAAATGGCCATAGCTTCTTTGTTTCAACTCTGTTTTTGGTGTTCTTTATATCCATAGAGAGCCCCGCAACCTTATCTAGTTGCTTTGGACTAAAACATATCGAACTAAAATTCTTAATTTATGCAAGAAACCTGAGATATCACCTTTCCAAATTTACTATTTGCTTCAAGGTACAAATCGAGGGATTTAGTTACTTAATCTAACATTACCAACATCTGAAAAGGCCTAAACCCTATTCATTTGAAGCCCAACACCATTACTTGATCAAAATTTGGTCTGACGTGTCGAAATTAAAACATTACTAAAACCAGGTGTTACAGATTTCATCATCTCCTGAGGTTTTATGTTGGAGATCCAAAAGAATTATCGGTTTTTTTGTACACCCCTGTGTTCTTGCCTTTGTTTTTATTTACTTATTATCATTTTATTGGTTATAACATTTTTACACATTTACTTGATTATATACTTAGTTTTACAATCACAATCTTACTAAAAAACTGAGATTTTATGTAATATTTTGGTTCTTTTTAAATATCTTAAGATTTGCTCTCTAAATTTGCATATTTCATGACTTTTACACTATTTTTGTCCCAATCTTGATATTTCAAAACAAATCAACATTATTAAACAATTTTCTGAATATCATAGTTTTCTTCCCTTGGGCACGACCAAGACCTTCGGCATATCTTAGTATTTCACAATTTAACATTTTATTCTAAACATCACACCACACTTACTAATTTGGTTATGAAATTAGTTTATCAATTTTTGATCAAAACAAGTAGATGTCGATAAACATGTATACATCATGGAACTCAGCTACTGGTTGACATGTATTACTTTCGAAATATATATGTACAAATACTTGTTAATTGGTCGCACAATGGGATGAGTAAAGCATATGCAAGCAATAACATATATTGTAATAAAGCATATACAACAAGGCGAGCAATGGTATTGAAATTCGTTACCTGAATCGGTACATCTTTTGTTATATATGAGACAATACTCGATACTCTAAAATCATGTAATTCAGGATTCGGTATCGTTGATACCGGTGCTAGTACCGAAAACCGATACTATGCCTAGTATCAGTAATGTTTGTTCTGTTCGCAGTATAGACTTTCCACTCAATTCGGTATTCTAGAATCTCGAATCGGATCCATCTTGTGTTCTTTCCTAATATACAACATATCGGTAGAAAGTAGTAACAAGGCATCCAATATATAATTATTTTTTTTAGAATAACGAGTTAGTATATGTATCAGATTGAACCCATAACCTTATTTTTTTCTTGTTAGCCAAATGGGTCAATCCAAACTTATGTAGGTAACAATACAAACGGATAAGGTGTGTATGAAGGGATATAAGCTAGTACTACTCTAATAAAGTAATAATAAGCATGAAAATACCTCTTTATCATGTAATGTTCTAAAAAATAGTCTAACTCCATCATTTCTAATCGCAAGCTAAATTTTGCACTTTTTTTTAGTCGTCTCCTCCTCATGCAATCAATCATGACCAAATCCACATTTATATGGTCTTCACGGGTAACCTCCTTTGCAGGTCTCCACACCACCTCAATCTTTCTTCCGTTCATTTTGTGATTATTTGGGGTCTAATATGATAATTCTAAACTCTATGGGCATAAATGAAAATTGAAAGGTGATCATATATTTTTATTGAAACCGAGAGGAAAATGATTTTGGCGGGAAGTGATGAGTTCGTCGGTGGTAGAGCCAGAATCGCCGGATCTGGTTTGTGAGCTCGATAATGTTCAAGGCATGGTTGATGCCCTCACCTCAGTCCGATGGAAGCGCTATCAGGTTCGTTTCTCTTTTCCGAAATTAGTAACAAGAGTTTTTTAATGGAAACCTAGGGTTTGGTCATATTCAGTTTAATCATCAAATTCAGGATTTTTGTATGGGGGATTGTGCTAATAGCTAGCTTTTTCTGATATATTAGGATGCAGTTCTGGAATTAAGCGAACATGGAATCGTACTGATTGTTGAGGATACTGGATGTCTTCAAGCAAAGGTTTATCTTCAACGAGAGGTATTATAACACGCCTAAATTTAAATCGAAAAACGTTCACACTTTATCAACACTTAACTTTAAAGTAACATCTGCTTGTTGATCTTCCATTGTAGCTTTTTGTTCGTTACGAATACAGTGCAAACGGGCGACCTAGGTTTGGAGTAAGCTTAGGGTTATTCGTGGATTGCCTCAACACATTTTGCATTCCTGGACACTCGAGCACAATTGAATTCCAATATCCAGGCCCTGATATGCAGCTTCTTCTCAAGTACATTTCGAACACCTTTTTTCTTTTCTTTGATGGATCTGTGGATAATCTCTGATGCTAACTTTTCTTGTCATAGATCTACTGATTCGTTAAGTGCTTGCACTTATGCCGAAATCAGAACTAGAATCCCTGACACAATTTCATGGGACTACAATTTTGAACCTGTTGGAAGCACTCCCATCAGTTTTACTGTTAAAGTAATAACCTAATGTCTCTCTCTAGCATATCATTTGTAGTAGTGATTCATGTTAAACTTTTTAAAAAAACTAAGTATCTGGTTTGAATTTTGAAGTCATCAGCATTGAAGGAAGCCATTGATGATCTTGAATGGCCCGGATCAAGCATCCAAATCACCCTGCAACCAACACCTCCATCAGTTACTTTTAAAGGCGAAGGCCATGGAGACTTACAGATAGACTTCATGTATTATGCAAACACAGATCTCCTTGTTGCATTCAACTGTGATCAAATTGTTTCTCACAGGCATGTATTTCTTTCTTTCTCTTATTACTATCACTGTCGTTGTCAGTGTCAGTTTATCAGTGTCTTGTAATGTTTTGACATTGTAGGTACAAGTACAAGTTTCTTCGTGCAACAACTTCTAACATACCGAGTAGTGTGATTAAAGATAATAGAGGAAGTAAGTTAACTATTGGGAGAGGAGGGATGTTAAAAGTTCAACATTTGGTGTCTGTTGTAAGGCCTTCTGGTTCTCACTCACATGTAGATTCTGGTGGGTATCAGCAGCCTAGTCGTATTGCTTATATTGAGTTTTTTGTGAAGCCGGAGGTTGTTGAAGACAATGTTAATGATTCCTAGAAATCAACAAAAGGTAATCTTAATCATTAACATGAGTTGTATGTTGTTGGAGGAGGTAAAGAGTGATTGTTTTAGTAGGGTGAAGTGGATATTTATTTATATACAATTTTGGACTTAATCGTTTAAGATGAATGGTGAACTTTTTTTTTTATGTATTTATTAACATTGTGCAAGAAACATCATCAATATCAACAAGTCAAAAAATCAAAACATGATTTGACAAACAATTGAACCCAAACTATATTACATTTACACTCACAAATATGTTTGATTTTTATTATTAAGAATATGGTATAAACTTTTTTTTTTTTGTCAAAATCCGTATAAAAGAATAGACTCAAAGACTTGTGTAGAACATATGAGAAATTAACAGACAAAATTTTCAGAAAACACAGACAATAGATGATTATGACCAATTTATTATTTGAGAAAATAATATGCTATCCTACTGTATGTTGTTTGCAACCCTTTGGCCCAAAGTGTTGTGAGCTGCGTCTCACCACCTTTCTGCACAGATAACAGTAATGCCCTTGGCATGACCAACAACATATGTGATTATTATTCCCAACTTTCCCATTAATCTGACCACATTGAGGGCAAGAATGTCCACGATCACCAAAAAGTTCAGCTTGAATTTGCCCCATCACTTGTCGTGGATTCATCTGTTCTTCCCATTGTCTAATTTCTTCTTGAGGGAAAAGCTCACAAGCTCCACCCCTACAACAATTAGTTCAATTCCATTTACATTTATAAGAGAGAGAGAGAGAGAGAGAGAGAGAGAGAGAGAGAGAACCTGAAATGATCATATCCATCAATGGCCTTATTACATCGATAACAAAAATACTTGCCACAATTTTGACACACCATTTTATTACACCCTTCAGTTTTTGAAATTGCCATTTTACACCCCGGACATTGTTTTGCATCACGAAGTATTTCCTTCACGCTCATAAGCTCCTGAATCATTTCCTGTTCACGTTTCCTTTGATCATCTTTCATTTGACACGAGCTTTGTCTCTCCTGCATCATAACATAACAGAATTTTCTTACTAAAAATTTCAATTTTGATTGATATTTGATACACAACAAAGTCTAAATCATTACAAATTTACCTGCAAGATTCGGAGCTTCATTTCGGGTGTAAGACATGTGATGCCAACATGGCGTTTCTCCCTACAAAGAGTGCAAAAGCTAAAGAAGCATTTGGAGCATTGAGCATGTTGATCTTCATCTTCTATGCAAGGTGTTTCACATCTTGGACAATAGACCACATCAGACATTGATTCGAGTGTTTTTTGTAATGTAAGTGATTCCCATTTTTCAAATTGTTCATCACCAAGTAAACGCTTTAAAAGGCCAGGTGGAATCATCCCTCCACATTTTGTAGTAGGGCAAGAAAGCTTGGTTACTGTGCCTTCTTGTATATGAATGTTCGCGTATGTTTTCATGCATTTTTCACAAAAGAAATGCTGACATGGCAATCTTATAAACTCGGTACCTATGAGAAATCAAGAAAGAAACAGAAATTCATAATTATGGTGTAAAATGTAAATATGTAATCCAAGTTAAAACTTACCAGCAAATTCGCTAAAGCAGATGCAACATTCATGAAAGTTTTTACGAAAATCTTCAACTCTTTGATTATCATTGTAACTCTTCAATGAAGGAATATCGACATCTGGAGAGACACATCCCGAAATTGCCCTTGGATCATTGTTGTATTGGACACCATATGGGCCAAGAATGATTTCTTTGTTAAAACCAAGATGAGAAAGAGCTGAACTATGCAACCATTCAGCCCATGAGTAGATAACTTCCTGCCCTTCTTGTTCTTTCCATATTGAATCCAAAATAGAACACAAACTGGAAATTTTTGAAGAGTTTAACCATTGTGTGGAGATTGTGAAATATGGAGGGAGATGTGTAGGGTATGATTTGGGTAATAAGCATGTTAGAACAATTGGGGGAAGATATTGGACTTCAAATGAGTAAGAAAAATCTTCTGAATTGTTGGAATTCAGTTTTGTGGAGATTGTTAGTTCTTCAGGAGTTTCAATGTAGACATGAATCTGCATAAGAACACATCAATATGTAGTTAGTTTCATATATTTCTTGTAAATTTGAATAAATTTTTGCAAAATTGTTATTGGCACCTGAAAAGATCGCAGCCCACTTTGCTTGTCAAGGATGAATATGTTCTCTCCATAGATAGATTCCATAGCCAGTATCTTCAGTTTGATAATTGACATAGAAAAGTTAGGGTTTGAATATAGATTTTTGAATCACAAGTTATAAACTGTGATTGACATGTTTTATGGTTTAGATTCCAAAATATGATGAAGGTATATTTCCGATTTTACCAAAATCACAAATGCTATGCTTTTCTGATTATTAAGGAATGCTCCAATTTAAACCAGGAATCTTGAATAATTGAATTAGTGAACGATTTCAACTGATAGATTACAGAAATATGACTCCAATTGATATGATGATGAAGGATTTCGATTGCAAATGAAAGAAACAAATAAGAACACCCCCATGTTATTGCTCGATACTTTATGAATATTAGTTGAGATGATGCTTAATGGGCTCAAGAGTTTACTAACAAGACGCATCTTGGATTATAACAAGCATTAATCTTGGCAATAAAGACTGTGGCATTGTGGCAATAATCCTACATCAAGTGAGATCAGTCTATAACCCTTAAAGGATAATCACAAACCAGTTTGAAAGATTAAGTCAATTAACTATTACGTCAATACCAATCAAACTTAATTACTGAAAACAATATAAAATTTACCTCATCCTCCTGTAATTGATCATTAATACTCAGTAATTCCTCTGATAAATCAGGTTCTTCACCAAACAATCTCAACCTTTCTAACCTTTTCACCACATCATCTTCGTCATCTTCTTGAACATCATCCTTATTTGCACCAAATCCCTCACTGGATTCCTTCTTCTTATTCTGTTCTTTCTCGTCTTGTAAAGACTCTGCTTTGCCTTTATTTCCATCTCTATCACCATCATCTTTCCCTTGTTGTGGGTGAAAATTCAATGACCCGAGTTCAGATTTGTTCTCAAATTGAGTTCCAGAACCTCGATTCCTTGATACCCACCTGGAGCTTCTAGGGTTCCGAGGTGATTTAGGGGTTTTACGAATGAAATCTGAGATGGGTTTTGCAGATGAAGAGGTGGAAGGTTCTGTTGATGATATTGGATCGGATAGAATCTCTTGATGGATGTTGTGATCATGAAGCGGTCTGAAAGTCCAATTTTCGTCGACATTCTTTTGGTGAGATTTTCCTCCTCTTCTGCCGCCTCTTCTCATCGTTGAAACCCCGCCGCCCGCCACCATCTCGGGTCGGCCTTTTATAGGTTCTCAGGGAGCCCATGCTCAACTTCGACCATTTTTTTTTTTAATTGAGTAAACTAACTGTTTTTTTTTAAAATATAGCTCATTTTTTTTTCCAGTAAAATAACAATAGTTTCCGGAACGAACTTATTTTGGACTTGTTTTCGGGTGTGTCGGCCTATTTCGTTGCCTTCGGAATGCCCATTTCAGGGTTTTCGTATGTGTTATGGATTGTAAATTTGAATTTCAAAATCCGGACCCTTAATTTCATTCTGGATCTTGCTCCGACTTTACACGTTTTCGATTTCAATTCCGATCTCCGACACGCAACTCCGGCATGGAAGATGACCACTACAACCCGGTTATTTTACGCGTACGTTCTTCACTCCAAAAACCTAGTTTGTTTGTTTGTATAATGTGATTATTCACCGAGAACTATTGTTTCATAATATGTAGAACACCTCCAAAATGAACTAAAAACATTTCAGAGTTTTAATTAAAGATGTCATTAGAGTAGGACCAACATAAAATTAGTTTAGATGTTTAAGTATTGTTAGTTTACATCGAAATGTAGTGTTCCAGAACATAAAATTTCATTCTGGAACACTCCAGAATGCGACAAACTGGTTCGAAACACAACGATCTGGTCTGGAACACGAGGAACTGGTCCGAGACACGAGGAACTAGTCCGGAACTGGTCCAAAATATTGGTCAGTTTTCGTTCAGGAGTTGGGTTACAACAACTTTTTTATTTGTGCAGCACGACAATGTTTTTTGATGCATCCATTTATACTATCTTGTAAACTCAAAATCGGCGGGGAAATTCTTGCAACATTGAAAGACAAACTAGCATGCAAGACTATGTTTCGGAATTCATGTTTTGGTTGGTGGTTAGACATTCCTAATATAGATGGGGATCCTTTACTCCTACATTATGTCTTTTGTCACAAAGTTATCACGGACCCTGAAACGAAGTAGAGGAAATGATTTTTGAGATTGGAGGTTACTAACTGTTTTTCAGGAAAAAAGAAATTTGTCTTGTCACCGTATTTCGTTTTGGAGATTATTTTCCTACGTCTGGTTCCGGCGCCGCCTTCCGTTCTCCTGCATTTCCTATGGTTGCGAGGAATGTCACCGTCAAATTAGATGATGTGAAGAAAGTGTTTAAGAATTCGATTAATGACTTATTAGGCGAGGATGTGGTATGTGTATGTCTCTTATATCTGTTAGAGAAGGGGTTCAATGGGGGGGGGTTGGTAAATAGTCTGTTTTAGAAGAGTATTTGGCTTTGACATCCGACTTTGATGAATTCAACATGCATCTTGTAACGACCCAATTTTCACGCCCAAAAATTTCATTTAAATTTAAGTGGTTTGAAAAACGTTTGTAGTGAAACATCATTCGATCATATCAATTCATAAAATATATCTCGTGTCTGAAAACCCAAAACATGAAAATAATAATAATGTCAGAGTATAATCCCATAACATCTCATAATGCGGAAACCAATGTGTGTATGATGTGCCGCTACCGCGCCAGCTCCTTCCCCTTCGCTAATGAGGTACCTGAAACCAAAACCGAAAACTGTAAGCACGAAGCTTATTGAGTTCCCCCATCGCACCACATACCATACAATCATATCACATACATATTGCCAGACATTTCTGGGGTGCCCGACCTACCCGTACGACCATTCTGGGGTGTCGTCCTACCCGTACGACCATTCTGGGGTGCCGACCTACCCATGCGGCCATTCTGGGGTGCCGTCTTACCCGTGTCAAGCCATTCTGGGGCGCTGACCTACCCATGTCGAGCCATTCTGGGGTGCTGACTACCCTTCGGTCCTAACAACCGAACCTCGGGGACTATTTCACCCTCTACTACTACTATCACATATATCATAGCGTAATCTATTGTCAGACATATCTGGGGTGTCCGACCTACCCTTCGGTCCTAACAACCGAATCTCGGGGACTTTTCCCCCTCCTACTGCCTCTATCTCATGTAACATATCATGCTAGCAGCTAAACATGTCATAACATACTGTTAGGCATATCTGGGGTGTCTAACCTACCCTTCGATCCTAACAACCGAACTCTATCACTATCACATACCATATCACGCTAGCATATAACATATTAGGTAATAACAACACAGGTGAATATCACAAAGACAAACATCTAGCATACGATCCCTACTGGTGGGCCGACATTGTGGCCGTAGACCCACCGCTACTGGAAGGTAACTCACCTCGTAGTAGCTGCTGAACTGTGCGGGAATCCTCTGACTGTCGCTACTGCTGCTCCGGAAATCCTCCGGCTATAATTCCCACAAAACACTTAGTCAGAAACTGACACCTACTCTTAGGGTAAAATGACCATTTTACCCCTGACCAAGTCAAAGTCAAAGTCAACTTCTAGTTGACCTGACTCGCCGAGTTGGCTCGCCAACTCGCCGAGCCCCTATCCTTCCATTAGACCTCATACCCGTCTCTACTCGTCGAGTTAGGCGATGACTCGTCGAGTTTTCCTTCTAAATAAACATCGACTGAATCCTCATCCGACTCGCCGAGTTGTATGAACAACTCGTCAAGTTCATCATCAACTGATACTCAGGTCCTGCCCTTGACTCGCCGAGTTGTATGAACAACTCGTCGAGTTCATCTTCATCCTTAAGAAGATTGCCTTGGACTCTCCGAGTCTGTTCATGCACTCACTGAGTCCTATGAATTTCCAGAACAATAGCTTAGTCTAGAACGTTGGGTCACCCCTTGGGACCCCTTTAAAACCTTTCCACACTCAACTAGGTCCTTATGACCCTCAACTGATATGGGACAGAACCTTGGACTCGCCGAGTTGGTCACAACCATTCACTGAATCTTCGCTTTCTGATGTACAACACTTGATCAAAATGTAGATCTATGCTTCTACAATCGATCTAGCACGTAAAGTTACAACCTTTACGTGCTTGCATGGGACTTTAAGCTCAAAAGGTCCTAAAACAAGATCTCACAATGCATGGGGCCTTCCTTGAGTGCAAAAGCCACTCCTTTCTGCCTTGTAACCCCTCAAAGGACCTAGATCCGAAACATCAACCTCAAACCATGCTTGCAATCATGGTTGGTGACCAAAATGGCTTAGAAAAGCCCTAAAACTCCACAAAATGGGATCTATCAAAAGAGAAAGCAAGGTATAGACTTTATACCTTATGAAGTCCGCAAATGATGCTCAAAACCGAATCCTTCTAGCCTCCTCTTGATCCTTCAATCTTTTCCTTCCTTCCTTGGATAACAAAAGCACGAAAATCACTCCAAAAGCCTTAGATTGCTTCAATAACGGCTAGTGTTTGCTATGGGGGTCTTCTGGGAGCAAATGGGACTAAGGAGGCCGAGTTAAGGTGTTTAAATAGGATGTAAATCCTCGGATTAGGGTTTTTGCCCAAACAAGGTCTACTCGCCGAGTCCGGGACTCGACTCGCCGAGTCCACAAATTAACTCTGCGCCTCATCCTGCTTCTACTCGGCGAGTTGGTCCTTCAACTCGCCGAGTCCAAGACCAAAAGCAAAATGTTAAAAGATTTAATAAAAAGATCACGTACCAAGAACCAGGTGCTACACATCTTGTCGTAAATTTATTACAAATTATAATTAAGGTTAATTAATTATTATTAGTAATAATTTTTAGAAATTTAATTGGGAATTTTTTTATGTCACAAATATCCATGGGGGATGGTAATTTGGGATCAGCTGTACTCACAGCTAATTACCATATTTAATAAGCTTGACAAACATATACATCTAGTGGAACCGAAAAAGAAACAACCTCAAAAAAATGACCTACACCCTAAACGACTTTTTATACGCTTTCAAGGTAAGTAAATCATTAACAATTTATTATTTCTTTTTGTTTGCTAACATTCCAAATGTCAACCCAAAATTTAGAAAGATTGGCTTTTAGTTAAATATTGACCAAAAAGGACAATTTGGCCATTTCTGAGAAAAGTTGAGAATATAAATTTGTAACTTCATGGAGATGGCCAATACAAGTTTAAGTCACTATAAGAAATTAGATGGGTGAGTTCTAGAGAAAGAATGCATGAAAAATGAATTTTTAGCCTAAAGGGTAAATTTGATATTTTTATGCTTTTTAGGCCAACTTCATGACTTAATAGATTAAAACTCGTATCAAGTCAATGAGACATGACTTAAAAAACATGTAGAATACTAGATTATGTTCGTAGCTTTGTGTGGATATAAATAGCATTGAAAACGGATAAGAAACAAAGAAGTTATATGTGTTTGAAGTTAGGAAAAAATGCCCCAAAGTTGGAATGGAATCAACTATGTACTTTGCTGATTCCTAGAGATCACGACGTGACGACGCACAGAAAACACATTATAATATGTTTTAAGAGCTTATTTTGATCATTCTTCATGGGGGATCGATTAGGAGCTGAGATGGGGGCGATTTTTCTGCCAAAATGATGCCAAGACAAGCTAGAGATGGCGAATTGCAAGGAATTTAATCCTCTCTCCATTAAGATAAATATGTATCCCTATGTTCATGCTTTAAACTTTAATGGTGAGATTTTTAGTTTGATTAAACTGTTTGAATTAATCGACTTATAGCTTGATTTTTATGCTATTGGGAGTATTTAAAACCTTTAAACAAACTTTGTATGTGATTTCTAAGGTGGAATCCATTATGGATAGTTAGGGTTTCAAACCCTAACTAGTTAAAGATATGATATGATAGAATTGAGCCTAGGAATCAATGAATTGAGTCGTATACGAGCTTAATTTGTGAAGAATGATTGAATTTGAGATAGAAAGTTTGTATGTCAAATTATGATCAAATGAGTGATCATTTAGATGTAGATAATGATTAAGTTCTTAATGAGTTAAGATAAGTTCTAAGGAAGTTGATATGTTGTATGAATAAGTGTAACGACCCAATTTTTCACATCCAAAAATTTTGTTTTAAAAACATTACTTTAGAAAATATTAATAACTAAAAACATCGTTTGATCAACCACAACATAAAGTGAACCATGTCTAAAAAAAACAAATCATACAACTAATCAAAATATCAGAGTATCAATCCTAGTGAAGCTCGTAGCTGCGGAAACAAGGGAGTGTGTGTGTGTGACATGCTACTACCGCGCCGGCT
Organism: Lactuca sativa; assembly: GCF_002870075.4. NCBI lineage: Eukaryota > Viridiplantae > Streptophyta > Magnoliopsida > Asterales > Asteraceae > Lactuca > Lactuca sativa. Next base: position 26,712,702 of record NC_056625.2, on the reverse strand, counting down.
CCTTTCCCCTAGCTGAGGAGGTACCTGAAACCAAAACTGAAATTGTAAGCACAAAGCTTAGTGAGTTCCCCCATAATACCCCATACCATACAACATATAACAACCAATGTTCAGCTAGGAGTTACGGGCCTTGCCCACACTCGGGAAGATACGGGCCCTGCCCACACTTCGCTAGTCGGGAGATACGGGCCTCGCCCACACTTGTGAAGATACGGGCCCTGCCCACACTTCGCTATCTGGGAGATACGGGCCTAGCCCACACTCCAACTTCGGAGAGATACGGGCCCTGCCCACACTCAACCGCTAACCCATAACATACAAGTATCACGCGGACAACAAGTATAAGCAACTCTATCATATTAACACATATATCATACTTGACTAAACCCAGAGATACGGGCTCGGCCCACACTCTAGTACTAGCATCTCGTCTACACGGGTCGACCTTGGTGCCTTAGACCCGTTCCTACTGGAAAGGAAACTCACCTCGAATAGCTGCTGGTCTGTGTGGGAATTGATCACCTACTACTGCTGTTGCTGCTCCGGAAACCCTCCGGCTGCAATTCCCACAATATACTCAATCAAACATTGCTCGCTGACCTTTGGGTAAAATGACCATTTTACCCCTGACCTTGCCCTAAGCCAAAGCCAGATTCAACTTTCAGTTGACCCCACTCGCCGAGTTGGCTTTCCAACTCGCCGAGTCCCTACCCAAACGACTGCCCTGAAACCCGATCCTACCCGTCGAGTTAGGCGACGACTCGACGGGTCCACCTTCTTAACCAATATTCAAGTCCTTCATTCTACTCGCCGAGTTGTATGAACAACTCGCCGAGTTCATCTTCATCCGAAGAACACTTATGCTAAGACTCGCCAAGTTGTATGAACAACTCGCCGAGTCTGTTCTTGATCTAAGGAGATTGCCTAGAACTCGCCGAGTCAGGGCATTGACTCGCCGAGTACCTCCATGGATGAGTTAAGCTTCCGACTCACTGAGTCACACCCCGTGACTCACTGCTCACTCGACACTACGAAAGGGGGACAAACTCGGAGACTCGCGAACAGACTCGCCGAGTCATATGAACGACTCGCCGAGTCGTTGCCATGCACCTACTGAATACACGGATTTGCTCGATTCCAGTCCATGCCATTCATAGATCGAGACTTCTAGGACACTAATCACATGTAAAGTTTCCAACTTTACGTGTGGATATTCACCAATATGGATTTTAGGGCTCAAAATGTCTCAAAAGGGTAGATCTAGGGCTAACAAGCAACATGGGGCCATAAAGCTAATAGATCTGAGCTCCTGGAGCTCAATCTTGCCTAGATCCAGAGGCCAAACATCTTATTACGACATACAATGCACATACAAGCTTGGGGATTTGACCAAGAAGGACCCAAATGAAGTTTTAAGCATAGAATCAAGGGGAAAACGGGTTATACCTCAAAGGAACTGCTGGAAGAACACAAATAATGCCTGGATGGCTTCCCTTCTTCTGGATCTACTTCCTTCCTCCTTCCAAACCTTCAAAAACACACACACTAACCTCAAACTCTCAAAGAATAGCTTAGAACGAGAGATACAGGGCTTTAAGGGTCAATGGGGGCCGGCTTGGGGCTGATAAGTCCTTTTAATAGGGTGCAAACCCCTGAAACTTAGGGTTTCATCCAACAGCTATGACTCGCCGAGTCCAGGATATGGACTCGCCGAGTCGCCAACTTAAACGTGTCCTGGGTCCCGCATCCACTCGGCGAGTCGGACCTATGACTCGCCGAGTCGAAGGCTAAAAGAAAGGAAATACTCAGATAACATTTACGTACCAGGAACCGGGTGCTACAATAAGCTTAAGAGCGAAACATGGATCAAGAAACATCAATTTACAAAAGGAGCCAAAGTGGGACAGTTACTGTTCACTAACTGATATGGTAAGTTATCACTCTCACTCTTTCTTTATGATTGCTATATGTTTGATTATATATATTTATATATGTATGTATGAGAACCTTGATGCACGAAGCGAATGCCATAAAGTTGTGAGATGATGATAGAGCATGAAAATACATAGAGATCATGCATCATAGCATGTATATGTGTATTAGGAGTATATATATATATATATATATATATATATATATATATATATATATATATATACACACACACACACACGATATTCCTAGAGACATGTAGCAGTGCATGTAATGAGTATAATTCCTTCGGGAACATGAGTATATTTGCTTTGGGAATGAGACTGATATTCCTTCGGGAACATGAGTATGTTTCCTTTGGGAATGAGACTGATATTCCTTCGGGAACATGAGTATATTTCCTTCAGGAATGAGATTGATATTCCTTTGGTAACATGAGTATGTTTACTTGGGAATGAGATTGATATTCCTTTAGGAATATGAGTATAGTTCCTTCAGGAATGATATTAAGATTCCTATGATTATATTACATTCAAGGATGAGATTGAGATTCCTTCTATAACATTAGTATATTTCCTTTGGGAATGAGATCTAGGTTCTTCCGAGACAAGAGTATGAGACTACATAGAGATGATGTATACAAAGTATATGAGATTAAGAAGAGCTTAGATATACAGAGTATACAAGACCTAGTAGGATGATATACATGGAGTATGATATTGAGTAGTGATGGGATATAACAAAGTATGTGAGGCTGAGTAGAGATGAGATATACCAAGAGTATGAGATTGAGTGGAGATTGAATATATTAAAGTATACCAGAGTGAGTAGAGATGAAATATACATAGAATATGAGATTGAGTAGAGATGAGATATAGATATACAAAGAGTATGAGATAAGTAGAGATTAGATATACATAGTATACGACTCGGAGTAGAAATGAGATATATAAAGAGTATGAGATTAAGTTGAAATGAGATATACAGAGTATATGAAACTGAGTAGAGATGAGATATAACATGGTATATAAGAAAAAGCAGAGGTGAGACATACCAAAGCATATGAGAAAGAGTAAAGGCAAGATTTAACAGAGTATAAGAGACAGAGAAAAGATGATATATGTCAGAGTATGAAGGACTGCCTAATATTGATATAAATTCGAGTATAAGGAATAGAGCAATGATGAGATATAACAGAGTATAGGAGATAGAGTAGAGAAGAGATAGAGTTATGATATTTGCAATGATGAGATGATTTGGAGAAGTAACTATAAGGACGAGTATGAAAGAAGAGAAAGATAAGAAAAGATAGAAAGAATAACTCACCAGAAACGTTGTGTGTGATACGACATATACGTTTATGTTTCACATGTTTAGGTTCATATGTGAGTAGTCGTTGTACCAAATGAGAAGACAGAAGCACAAGATCAAGATTTAAATAGTATGATGTTATTATTGTATTCTTCATTTTATATAAATAGATAGATTTATAATGTGCTCACTCAATTTACCCTGGGATGTAAAAGTTTTAAATTTTGAGTATATTTTCCGCATTTGTAAATAGAATCTTTATAATTTCATATATTGGAGGTTATGAGATCAAGGGTGTCACACTAATAAATGATTTTTTTTTCAGATATGGATTCTTGATACTTTTCCTGTGAACGGTTTGTTTGGTACCCGACAAGAGAATGTGATCCCTTGGGCTATTGCATGGTCGAAACTGATTCCTTTTACAAAAGACTCAATGCAACCATTTTATAAAGTGACGATGTATGGTTACTTATATGAAGGTTTGTGTCAATCAGATACACTTCAAGTATAACAAACAAGAACAAAATTACCAAGCAATTAAAGAACAGAAAAGTAAATAACACAGAGGATTCACCAGATTTTCTTTCAACAAGAAAAGGGTTGTTTTCAACAAGAAAACGAGGTTGTCAAAAAGACGGTCACCAAGACGATAATGTTAGGGTTTCGCCCCAATGTTAAATATATACTAATCTATACAAGTATATCCCTTGATTGAAGGGATTGTATCTAATCTATACTATGAACCTATCTTCATAACAAAAATATCAGATTTGATATCTATTCTATACTTATCTGTATCATTACCTAATATACAAAGGTTACATAGAATAACTATCTAGACGTTGATACTGATAGACATGAGACGCTGACACTGATGCAGATCTTGACGCTGGTGTTGGCGTATAGAATGTAGAGTGTTTGACTCATCAGATCATAATGTGTGACCTTACAGTATCCCCCTATATGATGATGTCAAAACTAATCTCAACGAATCCTTTAGCTTGTGCTCCCCCTGAGAGTAAGATTGAAAATTTAAGTTCTTCAGCTTTAACGATGCTCCCCTAACAAGGAAGCCTTCCTCTTTCGAGGATTAAGTTGATCATTATCAGACTCAATGTCACTATTAGTTCCTTGAGGAATCTCCCCCTCAAAGTATGAATCAAGGTAGACAACATTTAAAGGGACAATATGAACAACAATTGGTGGCATGAATACTAGATCAAGAAACCTTTCATAGTCATCAATTTCTGATTGATCACAAGTGTCTGGAATGGGTTGATTATCAGTTGTTGCATCAACGTCTGGGATGTTAGCAACAACACTTTCCTTTTTGAAAATCAGCTTCAACCTTTTGAAAACCACCATTTGCATTTATTGAGCATATCTCTTGACTATTCTCCCCCTTTTTGGCAGCATCATATTAGGGAGGAGAACTAGATGGTAGAGGAAGATTTGTAGATGATGGAAGTAAACTTGATGATGAGGGTGGAGGTGGATTTGATGATGGTGGTGGATGAGGAGGAGAATTATCACCAGGAGGATTTGGTGGGGTGTCATGAATAACCATATCATCAATATCATCATCACCTCAAGCCATAAATCTCTTCATATTAGCCGCATCATGTTCAACTTTAGACAATCTTTCTCCCAGAGATTGAGTTATTTTCACTAGTAGAGAAAGTTGGGAGAGTATAGTTGTTTCAAAGTTAGAGCTTGATTCCCCCTAATAAATAGTAGCAGTCTAAATAGGTGTTGACATAAGAGGAACATTCTCAGCTTGAGAAGGAAACATTGGGCTTGGCGAGATCTCATCTCAATAGTAACTCCATATTGACCATCTCCAATGGTTCCAATAATGGTTTGAGCATCAAAATCAATAGAGCATGAATAGTAGATCTCACATACTTGTTTATGGTAGAATGGATCTGGTAAGTGCAGAAGGCATATCGAAGAGATATTTGATTTATGAGTTTACGAACTGCTTTGGGATGTCATCAGAGAATGCCACATTGTTTACTTGAATGATGATGGGAGAATTAGGGTCATGCGTGCCTTTTACAACATTAGTATTGGGGGCAAACTCGTAGAGAGGCTTTGACATGGTGAGAGCTTTAAGGAAGATGAAGGCTGAGAGAGCCTTTTTCGAGAGAGAAAGTCAATTGCTTGAATAGTTTGTAAAAGTGACCTACGGCGGAGAATTCCCAATTTATACCAAAAAGTTTCTTCCCTTTTATGTAATCATGATTAAAGAGATTTGCGTCGTAAAAATTTAATATCTAAAGATATTGATAGACCTTTTAATCTTCATCCAAAGAGTTACCGTTTAGATAGGGAAATACCATCAGTAAGATATAGCATCAACGACAACGGTCATCAGCAGAAGCATTCAACGTATCAAAATTACACTTTGTAAATCAGTAAGTTTGTGATGTCTCCTGATAGGGTGGGCTTAAACTACCTTTCATTGACATAGTATTGCGATATCTCATTAGCATGTGGTTTCATTGATGAGATACTTGGAGAGATTTTGTCACATACAACATCATGCTTTTAGGGACGATGATTTGTCAAATGTTACGTACTTGGCTTATGAATTGACACCGTCAAATCCTTTTTTTTAAAACTGGTACAAAATAATAGTATGCAAAATATAAGAATACAAACAAAAGAGTTAGTCAAACAAGGAAATATTCTAAAAGCGATATTTTTGCAGATTTTTCAGAAGCATGATAAAGACTCGATCCATCAAATCTTTTGAATTGAATGGCCATAAATGAACTTCCATTTTCCAAGATATCTACTCCTTGACACTATCTATAAAAGGGAGCAAACAAGACCAACCACATCAAACAGAAACACAATTCATAGTAAACAAAGATAGAGAACGCATTTAATTGTTGAGGTTTTACAGAGGATCCAACAAGTTAAGAGGATCTAATCTTTGTAACCTTTTAGTTATGAGAGTCAACAATACAAGACTCGAAGGTTCCACTCGTTATGATCCTTGAAAGAAGTGAATATGGGACCACTGTCTTGTTGAAGACGTCTCTAGATTTCTGAGGGGAGTTAGTGTTGCAGTGAGAGAATATATAAAAATAGATATGCCATGTTACCTAACTTTGCCTCATTCCATTTCAACAGAGAAATGTTATTCAAGAATGAAGAGATATGTGCTCTAGAAGAACACTTAGTGGCACAGTTCTCTCATATCTGGTCACATCAACATGATGCAACCAGTCAATCAGTGTGAGCATCAACATCAGGGAGAGAGTGGTTGGTGCTGAAGAAAAGATGCAGATCTAGCTTCAACTAGCTCTACTAGGAAGGTGTTGCATTCAAGGAATAACATGTTGATCCTTTCAAAAGAAATAAATCAGTTTAGGTCACTATTGAGAGATAGGAACATGCATAGACAAATGTTAGTAGAATAATGTACAATGTATACTTCTTTGATAAAAATAAAAGTTAAAAATAATATTTTTAAGCAAAAAGTCATTGAAAATTGAAATTCTATCAGCTTATGTTCAGAAATTTAAAAGTATCAAAGCATAAAGTAAAAACAAATAAAGTAACATTGTCTAAACAAGCAAAATCAAACCAAATAAATGTTGTTGTCCTTGAATGTAGTAAGCACAATTTTATTTTTAGAATCAAAAATATTTCCTTCATGGCAATCGAAAAGAACTTTATAACCAGCGTCACAAATTTGACTGATGGAGATGAAAATGCTTTTTAGGCCTTTGACATAGAACCCTCCTTCAGCTTGAACGCCCTGCACTCAAAAGTTCCAACTCCCGTAATAGCTTCTTCATTGTTGTCACCAAAAACCACCTTGGGACCATCTTTATTCACAAAATTTGTTAAAAGGGACTTGAGATCGGTCATGTGTCTAGAGCACCCATTGTCTAGGTATCAAGTATGTCCTAGATTTAGACTTGATCTGTGGACAACATGAGAATTATCAACGTCACACATGTTGAGATTAACATAAGGGGAATCATTGATAAGAGCCATTAGACCCTTAACATTCAGCCCCTCATCTTCAGATGTCTCCCCTTTTACCACCTATTCTTCATGATCCTCTTGTTTTGCAACGAACGGATTTGGAAGAGAGATGTTTTCCTTCTTCATGTGGGCCAATAGCTTCTTGTACAATACTTCATAGTTCTCAGGACTTTATGCTTCTTTCTTCTCTTTGCAGTCCCTGGCAGAATGGTTAGGGATCCCATTGTTAAAACAATTACTTGAGTTCTTCTTTTCTGAAGTGGATCTCCTTGCTGAACTACTTCCCTTAAACTGAGCTCTTCGACCCCCATTTGATCTGCTTTCTTCATAATGCTTGACAATAAGTGCAGTGTTGGCAACTAGTTCATCAGTGATATCTCACCACTCTCTTCACCATGACCTAAGACATTTGAGTCGCTGATGTGCTTGATTGCTTCCTTCTGAGAAACCAAGGCTACATTCTTTTCCTTTCTTGAGTCCTTCATGATGTCTTTACAAAGGGCTTTGGTCTCTTTGTAATTTTGTAGATTTCCAAACAAGGAGTTTAGATCCATGGCATTGATATGTTCACTATTCTTAAGGATATTAGCGTGATGTTCCCAGCTTTTCCCAAGAGAGTCAAGAAACTTTAGAACCAACTGAGATAAATGTTTGACGATTCCTAGCCTACGCATTTCATTAACGAAACAGTTAAACCTATTAAAGGTTTGGGTTAAGGAATCACCTTGTTGAGCAAAGAAATGCTCATATCTTCGATTGAGGTTATTGATGATTGTGGCCTAAACTTCAACAGTGCCTTCATAAGCCATTGTCAGCATTTCCATAATCTCTTGGGCTGAGTCACAATTCTGCACAAGATGATACACGTAATAGGGAAGAGAGTTTCATATCGTCGCTCTAGCTTTTACATCAAGATTAGTTAGTCTCTTGTCATCGTCATCATAACTAGTCTCTAGTTTTTGCTATAAGGGACCAACGGGAGCATTGTTGGCCATAGGTTGATACATAGGAACATACCTTTTTCAACAATTTTATGCATCTCATAGTCCATGGTTTCAAGAACAACCATGGCCTTAGTTTTCCACGTGGCAAATTTGTGCTCATTGAAAGGAGGAATTTTGTTGAGACCAAAGGATTTAGGATTATTCGAAGTTGACATGATTACTTAAGTGTATCAAAAACCCGCTCTGATACCAATTGAAGTTTTTGTTGGGTTTTGAGCAATCTAACACTTCCTAAGTGTGCATGCAACCCTAATAAACCTTGGATCTATGTTTGTCTAAATACATGCAAAATAATAATTTTCCAAGGTTTATAACCTATCTAACATGGCATGGGGAACATTTCAACATAAAAGAGTTAGAAGAGATTACATACCTTTTGGTGTGTTGGGTTCTTAGGAGTTTGAGGGCCAAGCACCAATAGTGTGAATGCCTCAAATGGAATCACAAACACCACAAACTCTTGGAAAACTTTGAGAGAGTATATACACCTTGTATAAATCGGCCACACACATGCACACACACACTAGATCACTAGCTTTCTCTTAGTGTATCTTAGGCTTCATTTCATGCTCCATAAGCATGCTTATATAGTATGCATGGTTAGGGTGAAACCCTAATAACCCATGTCTTTTCCTTTTCCAAGGATCCATGGGTTAAAAGCTTCATGGATCATCCATGGATTTCCACATAAGCCTAGCCCATTAACAAATGAGTATTAGCCCACACTATATAAAACAAATAGCCCATAATTTAATTAGTATTCCTTTTAATCTCTAAATTAATTCATGATTAATTTAAGACTAAAACTAATTAAATAACGTAACTTCATATTAATATATTATAACTCATAATATATTAATAAACATATGTGTATAACTCTCATAAAATTATCCATAATAGTTTGGATGAGATGCAACCCAAATGGACCATGCCGGTCGGGTCAAGTATATACCAAATAAGTTATGGACTTAGACACCTTATCCAACAGACTCCCACTTGGATAAGTCTAATAACTATATTTGCCTATAACTTCAGGAACCAACCAACAATCGTAGCTCTCGAAAACTCCCTCGAACAGTGAAGACTCTGTCGAACTATGAAGCGCCATTTTAGATAAGTGATCACATAATCCTCTGTTCTCATGATATCAGCCGGACAAATACATGGAACAACGTCGTACTTATTGTCCAGCAGTTTGTTTCCCGATTTTCGATTTGTTTGACAAAGAACTTAATCGAACACATCAATTCAGTTCTGACCGGCCGGTACATGGGTCACAACAAAATCATCGAGGGGCCCGGATATCGCTTCTATTTCTAGAAGGAACAGATAAACTTCGACTGATATGCTTGTTCTACTACTTATTGAATTGTACACAAAGGCACGTTTTATAACATCAAGTTACTGATGCGTTTACGTGCAATCAATGCACAACCAACTCATAGGTAACAACTCATATCTCTAGGTTTAAAGATTTATATGATGTTATCGTCTCACGATCACTCGAGATAAATTCCATGAAGTGATACAAGTGAGCGTGGGTTTATACCAATACTCATAACTTATGAGTACTCATGAATGTTGCAGCAACCATTGCCATGTCTAAACTCATTTAGCCATCTACAAACCCGATTCATGACAGTCTTGATTCATACCTACTTCCAACATATGAACGACTGTGGAGTGTTTAAATAACTTAGTCATTCGAAAAGAATAACCTAGCTATTTTGGAAGTCAAAACATGCAAAGTGAAACACAATAATAATCGAATCTAATATGGTCTCAGAACCCTTTTGAATATAAATAAAACCACCTTTTATTTATCACCATATTGATTACACATTATTCAATGTTTCAAATATCAACTTAAGACTTGAATAAAAAACAACAGTCGTCCCATGCTCCTAGCATGTACACTTTGTTTTTCTAAACAATAGTTATGCCATACCCCAAGTATGCACACTATGTTTGTCTATGATCCTTACATTGTGATATAGATCAATTGAACATGATTCCAATGATACTCATTTCACAATCCCAAATCCTTATTGTAAATGCAAGAATTCCAAGTTTATGTCATTTACTGAAATCTGTTAGATTCTAAACTTATATGCATTGATCCTCTTGTAATGATTATGCACAAAGTCAGAAAGACTTGACAACAACCATTACAGAGCATTCCAAAGGAGATCAGCTCCTTGGGAACATCCTTTTTGCATTAAGTTTCCTAATCTTTCATAGATTGAATCACTTCCACCTATGGAGACATTTCCATAGTCCTATTTGACTATCACTTCCGAACAAGAGTTACCTCTTTTCAGAAAATGTCGATATGGTCCTACCAAAATTAACACTAGACTTCCAAATGTCCCTGAGCAACCAATCTTTGGCGAACCTCAGATTGTCCTCGACAATTGCTTAATCACTTTAGTCATATCCAGTTCTAGACTTTTCCCTTCTAAATGCCTTAAGCATTTGGAAAATTTAGAAAGGATGAATATTATAGCACATGAAATCGATCCTATATCCGAAGCATATGGGATACTATTCATGATGTTTGACATAAAGACATGACACTAGACCAGTCTTTTGCTACAATATTTTTTATTTGCCATGTTTTCAAAATTTAACTATGAAGAGGGATGCCGTAATCATAATCGAATTTTGAAAATGCAATATATATAGAATTTCTTCAAGTTGAACCATTCCAACACAAAATTCACATATATTCTTGACTAAAGATGATTAAAATCTCAATCTAAGCTTTAGAATTGACATGAAGTATAATTTCCTCTCCCTTAATTATAGCAAAACAACTTTTCAACCCCTGCAACTTCACGGATTGAAACTTTGTTTTCTATAATTAACATTGCTAGCTTGCAATACTAATCATAATAGTCATGCTCCCACTAACATGATGATTATCAGCATAACACTTATGCTCCCACTAGCTCTGACACATTTCCAGAAATCTGTTGGACTTCTGAAATTTAGATTCATACACCCTTTCTTAGATAGCTCACATGTGTGTCTAAACAATTTTCAGAACTATGAAAAGGGATGCCGTAATCATAGTCTCAATTGCTTAGGCATTTGCCATTTCTCACAAGTCCATGTTAGTGTGCCGGTTAACCACACGCGCTCCACTAATGACTTTTGAAAATGCAAATGACACAATTGATATCTACTTAAAATCTATTTAGTGAAAGCATTTCCTCACCATCATTTTCATGAATCGGAGAGAAACCTTATGACACTTAGATTTAATAGTGTATGAGTTCCTATCCATGCGAATTTGTCAAAACCATAATCACAAGATAAGGTTAGTGACAAATTCAGCCCTACATGGATTAAACTTATTCAATCTTAGTTTCTTGTCACCTTGGTAACACAAGGCCCACCAATGCTTCCAAGTTGAACTCTGATAACTCACATGTAAATTCAACTTATTTGAAGTAGGTACAGAAATAAGAATTATGTCAACACGATAGGTTGCGAACCTTAATTCGTGTGCTAGTGATAAATTACAGGTTTTACTCTTGATTAAATCTTGAAACTCTTTCAGGATCTTTAAGGCTCCCACTGTCCTCTTGACATATAAGTTTTTCTAGTCAAGAACCATTCCTTGATAAAACAAATATTCAAGGGATAGTGCGGATTCTTATCAAGACTAACACTTCACACAATTGGTCTTAGTTGGTCTTTGTCTCATCCAAGACATCACAACTTACCAATCTCAAATGTACAAGAGTAGAAAACATTTTACTCTTACATTTGATAAGTGTTTTAAACCTTCTTTAAGACATGTCACTCAAATTACAATCTTGGAGTATGACTCCAAGACTTGTATTGGAACGAAGTATGATTCATCTTCTTGATTTAACCATTTCAACAATTACAAGATCCCTTCTTCTTAGTCATAAGAATGCACTAAGACTTTCTTAGAGAACAAATTTTGATATGGTTTCTTAATCATTAAGATGATCACAAAGCTGATACTAAAGTACTCTCCCGTCCTTTCAGATTTGAGAAACTTTTATCTTTCTGCCTAATTTGATTCTTCTTATTCGTTTTCCAATGTTACAAAATTATACTTAACCTTATAAGTATAATCATATTTACTAATCTTTAGTAAATCATGACAAATCAATCTTTGTGGTGGACCTTGACCAGCGCACACCCAGTGTACCTAATTCCTTAGTCCTTCAATTGACTCACATATACATGTGATCAAAGAATTAGTCTTAATTTTTTCAAAGATGAAAATTCTCATTCATCATACAATACAACTTGTATGATTCCAAGTTTCTGTCCAATTGAAACTTGGGTGATGAAAAACTTTCTTCATTTGGTAAATTCAGACACTACCACAAATGAAAGAATCAAATCCACTTTCCAATATTGCTATTACTGGAAACATATAAGCAACAATTTTCCACCGATGCCATTGTAAGGATATTTTTAAAATAAATAAAATTAAAACCTTTTTTTCTTTTATTTTAAAACTTTGCGGAAAAACTTATCCTTACAATCCACATGAAAACCTTGTTGTTATCTATTCACAAGCAATATATTATAACTCTTAAGCAACAGCTCAAAATTCTGATTACCGAACCATGCGATCGAAACCCACCTTCGCAATCAGAATCAGCATATACTTACTTTAAGCTTCCTATCTTTTCTTTGATTCTTAAAAGACATCAGCATGTGACCCATTCACATTATGTAATAAGAATCTCCAAATAGGAACTTAACAGAGTTATACAGTGTATTTTACCCGAAGTAGAGTCAAACCTCTTGACTTGATCAACCTTATGACCTTTCAGGTAAATAGGGCAGCTTCGCAACCAATGCCCCTTTCTTTGGCAATATAAACATATGGAGACCCTTTGATAATGGCACATGAGACTATTTCAGACTTAGCCTTTCTCTTTACCATTTGGTCAACTGAGTTGACTATGGCCGATCCCTTTCCATTGGGAAGAGAAATGCTTTTCTAGATATCCAATGCTACCATTGCCAATGTCCATTTAAGGTTTGGGAAGTTGATCTTCTAACAAAATTTGCTTTACTAGTGTTCCAAATCATTGCTGATTCCACAGCACAAAACAAATAGATAAGATCATTAAGGCTCGTGTCATAGTCTGTCTCATAGTAGTCCCAAAGTGACCCGCTATGTTACTAAGAAAGTGATTGAACATCCAACTTTCACGAGACTTTGACACCCAACTCTCCCGTCTTGTCAATATGTGACTACATCTCCAAGATGTGACCACACCAAGACCTTAACTTGCCAATAGGGCTTGAGTGACTTTAAACTTTTCAAGAACTTGTGGGTGAGGGAGAATAATTTGGAGGAGATAAAGGAAGTGAAGCATGATGTTGAGGAACATCATCTTCAAGAGATTTGGGAAGATCATAAATGTCTAAACCAGACATGTTTTGGGAGATATTCAAGATAGTTGATTTAAAGTCCTTAATATGACACCCAATATGAAATATTAAGGCTAGGACCCAACAAACTATTTTATAACTTAGAAGAGGGATGCCGTAATCCAAGCTATAAAATATTTGAAGGTAGGCGAATGACGATTCACCAATTTCCACCATGAAAAACGAAATAATTTATTAGGTTTTAATTGGATTTGAAATTCCTAGATCTTTTGAGATTCATTGAACTTTTCAATGGCATGTTTCAATCTCGAGTGTGCCCTCTCAAATTTTGTGACTGGGATGCCGAGGATCACAAAACAAGGTGTGAATAACCATACCAATTCACTTGGTACCCTTAATATTATCACCTAATCAATGTGCCGGTTAACCACACACGCTCCATTGATCTATGAAAAACATTAAGTCACCCTTCGTGGTCCTTACTAGTCCAAGTTAGTGTGCCGGTTAACCACACACGCTCCACCAACGACTTGGTAAGGTACAAAGTGTGAATTCCATGGGTTAGCACCAAATTCACATTTTTCCTAAAGTAACTAAGATTGGGAATTATTAAGATTTTAGTTACTTTAGTATTTATCATTAATACTTTTAATGAAGGGAGAATTTAAAGTCATTGTCCTACCCGTTCGGCTAACGACCCTCCACCGATCAAGCAAGCGGTGGGTGAGAGTATACACCCATTAAGTCGCCATTTTATAGGCAACAACCTTATACCCACCTTATAGACCGGCTTCGTGAATGAGGCCTACTAACGGTAAAACGACTTATTCTTATACATATATATAATAATTAACCATTAATGTTATAAATAGTATAAGGGTTGAATTTTAACTATTAAAACTCTAAGGTTTGGAATTAAAGTTTATTAAAGTGTGTGAAACTTTACAAATTCCAAAACTTGAGGGCAAGTTTTGTAACTTTGCAAAACTCTTCATTTCATAACTTATGAATTAAAGGTTCATAAAAATGAAGACTCTTCATTTTCATGTAACTTATGTGTTTTAAGTGTGTGTTAAATGAAGGTGACCTTTGGTAATCCATAACTTGAGGACAAATTATGGACTCCATTAAAACACATAAATGATAAAGAATTAATTCTAAACAATTCAGCAAATAATTCCTATCATTTTCTAAATTCATAAGAACATGAACATGATCATCAAAATTCAAGAAATATATGAACACATAAAATCATGGAATTTTGATATATGCTATTGTAAATGGATTAGAACAACCATTACACCAACTAAATAAGTTTTACAACACCAAAACAATTTAGGGTAATGTTTCTAGTCCATTTCCAGCAGCAAAAGTCGAGATTCTGCATTCTTTCGATCCTACTCGCCGAGTGCACGAACGGACTCGTCGAGTAGGTTGAAGTTTGCCTTGGACTCGGCGAGCCCCCCCAATGGACTCGGCGAGTCTAGCATGCAGACAGCAACGATTTCGACTTTTATCACTATTTTGCATCAAGTATCAAACAAGCAAGCCTAGGCTCTGATACCACTGTTGGGTTTTGAGCAATCTAACACTTCCTAAGTGTGCATGCAACCCTAATAAACCTTGGATCTATGTTTGTCTAAATACATGCAAAATAATAATTTTCCAAGGTTTATAACCTATCTAACATGGCATGGGGAACATTTCAACATAAAAGAGTTAGAAGAGATTACATACCTTTTGGTGTGTTGGGTTCTTAGGAGTTTGAGGGCCAAGCACCAATAGTGTGAATGCCTCAAATGGAATCACAAACACCACAAACTCTTGGAAAACTTTGAGAGAGTATATACACCTTGTATAAATCGGCCACACACATGCACACACACACTAGATCACTAGCTTTCTCTTAGTGTATCTTAGGCTTCATTTCATGCTCCATAAGCATGCTTATATAGTATGCATGGTTAGGGTGAAACCCTAATAACCCATGTCTTTTCCTTTTCCAAGGATCCATGGGTTAAAAGCTTCATGGATCATCCATGGATTTCCACATAAGCCTAGCCCATTAACAAATGAGTATTAGCCCACACTATATAAAACAAATAGCCCATAATTTAATTAGTATTCCTTTTAATCTCTAAATTAATTCATGATTAATTTAAGACTAAAACTAATTAAATAACGTAACTTCATATTAATATATTATAACTCATAATATATTAATAAACATATGTGTATAACTCTCATAAAATTATCCATAATAGTTTGGATGAGATGCAACCCAAATGGACCATGCCGGTCGGGTCAAGTATATACCAAATAAGTTATGGACTTAGACACCTTATCCAACAGTTTTGTGTCAATCGCATACACTTCAAGTATAACAAACAAGAACAAAATTACTAAGCAATTAAAGAACATAAAAGTAAATAAAACAGAGGATTCACCAAGTTATCTTTCACCAAGAAAGGGGTTGTTTTCAATGTAACACTTGTTTTCCAGTATAAATCGAATTAGGGTTTCGAGGAGTCAAAAGGTTGGATTTTGGAAGAAAAGAAGCCTCACGACGTGATATTGCAGGGTCACGACGTGAGATGGGTTGCATGAAAACTTTTGTTCGGAACTGGTCTCACAACGTGAGAGCTGATGTAGCCTAAGCCCATGATCATTTTAGGGTTTTCTTCGTATTTAAGCATCTTTAAACTCATTTTAGGGTTTCTTATCAGCCCCAAACCCTCTTTCACCTCAAAAAACCCTAGTCTTCATCCTTCCTTGATCTTTGGTCATTTTTGAGCTTTTCTTGGTTTGG
Source organism: Lactuca sativa (assembly GCF_002870075.4). NCBI lineage: Eukaryota > Viridiplantae > Streptophyta > Magnoliopsida > Asterales > Asteraceae > Lactuca > Lactuca sativa. The sequence goes on along the minus strand of NC_056625.2, from coordinate 26,696,244 downwards.
AAGAAGGAGAAAAGAAGAACAAGAAGGTGATCTTGAGTGGAGGCTTGCAAGGAATCTTCACCATCATCATATTACATTGTTTCTGGATCATTATAAGTATCAAAGATTCCTCTTTTATTGTTCTATGAGGCCAGATCTAGGTTTTGTCCCATTTTCCCTCTTGATTGTGCAATTTTGATGAATAGAAACCATAAAGTTGGCAACATTATGTGTTATTAGGGTCTTAAGAGTAATATGGAGTTCAAATCTAGAGAATGGTTGAGTTTTGGAACCTTTCATTAAAGTTGGATGTCTTTTCTTCAACTTTTGACCCAAATGAGATCTAGACATGTATTAGACATATATTTTTAAAAAATTGACTTTCCAGTGCATTATGGAGTTATAAGACCTTATGGGAAGTTAGAGTTCAAGTTAGAATTTTGGCTTCATACTGATCTCTCGACGTGAGATATGGAGCTCACAACGTGAGGGTTGAATGACCTTGTTTCTAGTTAGCTTATTGGAGCTTACGACGTGGGAGGAGGCTCTCACGATGTGAGGTCAGATCTGGTGACTTATCATGTGCGGGTTGACTGATTTGAGTTGGGATGAGTTGGAATCGGACCGAGTGAGATCTCACGACGTGACCAAGGACTGGTCACGACGTGAAGATGGATAGTTGACATCTTGGGCTTTTTTGGGCCTTTATGGAATTGGGCCTTGGGTGTCTTTTGGATTTGGGTTGGTTATTTTTATTTTATTGTTATTGAGTTTAGGCCTTGGTCTTTGGGACCGTTGAATGGGAAGGGTAAATAGTCTTTTACCCTAGGAGACGGGATTAGTGAACTAAGTCCCGATTATGGTTATTGTTGGATTAGTGTCTAAGTCCATAACTATTTTGATATGTACTTGACCCGATGGTCCATGGTCCTTTTGGGTTGCCTTCACCAAAGCAACTTGATAGGATGAATTATGGAGAGAGAGAGAGGATTAATTATAATTTATTAATATATTATGATAATAATATATTTTAATTATGATTTATTAATATATTATGAGAATAATATATTAAAGGAGAAATCATATTGTTTAATTAATATTAGTCAAGAATTAATAAGAATTAACTTTGTGGCTAAAAGACATTAACTAAATAAAGGGGACTAGAACTGTCAATTGCGTGATAGTTGAATAGTAGGCTAATGGACTCCATAGAGGATGGAGTGGACGAATTCTATGGGGAAACCCATTAGAAATCGTCCAAGGCCTCTAAGGAGGGAGTCCATGGATTGCTTAGGGCCTAAGCAGTCAAATTAGGGTTTCCTTGTTAGATAACCCTAATAGCCTCACTATTTAAGGACCCCTAGGGCACCAAAGAAGTGGCCAACTGATTCCTTAGGGTTTCCACACATTTTTGGGTGCCTCATCTCTTCTCATTCTTCATCCTCTTGCTCTTGGTGTTTGTGAGCCATTAGAGGAGTGAGACTTGTGACTCTAAGCTTTCTAAAGCCATTACAAGGAGGATTTGAGAATGTTATTGCTACATAACAATCAAGGTAATATCTAAACCCCATTCTTATGTTAATATGATTAATAGTATGCTAGATCTTGGGTTTAAAGTCTTGGATGAATTGCATGTACAATAGAGAAACCCAGCTCCAAGCATTAGGGTTTGCATGAGCACATATGATGTTCTTATGGCTAAAACCCATCAGTTATGACATGATTATTGATCATGATTGTATTTGATTGGTTAGCACGGGGATTCTCCACTCCAGTAGTTCAAGCATTTGTTGGACTGTCAACAGATTGAGGTGAGTTTCCTTCACCATACTCATGGGTCGAAGGCACCAATGATGGCCCACCGAATTATGTTTAGAGGTTGATAGTTGTCTTTGTGACAATTTCCTATTATGCTTGTATGCACTTGTTGTCTCTGTGACTCTTTCTTTTGTGATTATATGCTATCTATTGGGGTGAAATAGACCCGATATCGATTGAAAGATACCGAATGGGGTGAAATAGACCCAATACCGATTGAAAGATGCCGAAGGGGGGTAAAATAGACCCACTATCGGTCGAAAGATACCTAAGGGGGTGTAATAGACCCATTAACGGTTGAAAGATACAAAAGGGGGTGAAATATACTCATTACCGGTTGAAAGATACCGAAAGGGGTGAAATAGAACCAATATCGGTTGCAAGATACCAAAGGGGGTGAAATAGACCCAATATGTTTTTGACTGTTATGCATGTATGGTATGGGGTATTTTGGGGGATCTCACTAAGCTTCGTGCTTGTAGTTTTCAGTTTATGTTTTAGGTACTTCCAGCTTGAAAGGGAAGGGCCCGACTTGATCGTATCGTATCTGCCCATGTTTTCTGCATTATGTGATTTTGGGATTTTATACTCTGGTAACTATTTACCCTAATATACTTTTGAATGATTGAAATGGTTAAATGGTGTTTTTGGTTGAACTAAAAATGATATTTTTACCTTACAATTTTTGGGACGTTACAAGTTCGTATTAGAGCCTTGGTTTGAGGGATTCAGACATACTCTTGGGTGTGTCTGAACTTAAACTGAGGATTTCTAAAATATTTTAAAAGAAAATTATTTTCTAAGAAAAAGGGGTGTGATACGTGTAATCATCCGAGCTCAAGTAAGTATTTCCCAAAATACCCATACATGTTTTATGTTTGATGTTTGTTAAGTTATATGATATGAGAATTGCATGTTAGATTAGAGCTAGGGATCTACTCAGAATTTTATGCTAGGATAGATGCCTTTATATGCCAGATTGGTCGAGCTTTTGAGTTGCATGCTAGTATGGATTTTAGATGATTGTATGGATTGGCCTGATATGTGATGACTTGTAGCCTAAGAGGAATTGAATGATGTTTTAGATTCGAAATCTTTATTGGTAGTAAGTGAGCTTGAGATGTCCTCTGGTTGGCTTGTGGTTTAAGGTGTTATTGCTCAAATGTTGCTTGCTTTGTGCTTTGTGGAACTCTTAGTGAAGTGAGTTAACTATTAAGTGAATATGTTAAGTCATAAGTTGCAAAGGTTAAATAATACCAGAGTGATGGATTTGACTTTATTATGCAGCTCTCGTTTGCGTCTAACCATTGTAGGGATGAGTCTTTTACTCGAAGGATTATCTAAGCTTTGTTGCATGTGATTGTATTCATGAAGTACTTAATTGACATTATTAGGAGTTCTTCAGTAGCTGATGGTAGGGTGAGGTTGGGAACCTAGGAGATCCTAGGATGTGTTGTAGTGAGTTAGTTACGTTGTTTAGTAGGTATTTGGAGTATAAGTTTGAGAAGGTGACTTGGAGGATCCGGGATAATTCTTGTGGAAAGTATGGATAGGTGTGAAAAATAGTATTGGGCCCGTACTACTTAAAGCACAGGATCCATACTCGACTCGAGGAAAGTCACAGAGAATCTAGGAAGCCAGTGGGATGAGGACTATTTGGGTATGTTTTGATCATGTGTATGGTTGCTTTTCAGAATAGTTATTAGCATACACGGAAGAGGTTCAACTTCTGGTTCAAGCTCAGGTGCTAGTACCGAGTCGATGGATGAGCAGATGCGAGAGTTCATCTCGTCGAAGATCACCTGCAATATTTTGGATCAAACTCTTGTGATGTTTGGTACCATCAAGGAAGGGATCATGGAACTCTCGGATGATCGTCTCAGGGGTTTTCGGACCGAGATTGCAACAAGACAGTTAGGGACCCATCGTAATCTCAGGGCTCGTGGAGCCCTAGAATCTTTTAGGGAGGAGGATCCTATTTCTAGCTCTTTTCATGAGGGATCGAAGGTGGGTTATGCATCATGCCTTCCGGGGTATTGATTCCATGATTGGATTACCACTGAGGTTTCATGAACTTTACATTAGGAGTTACCTAACATTACTGTTCATGTCACTGATAGGCTGGTATCTAGGTTCAAGGATCGGATCTCGGCTGTTCAGATAGTTGATGGGATGGTCGAGGTGACTCGAGAGCAGGAGCTTGGTTTGGAGAGGCAACTAGGAGAGAGGAAGCAGACTCATGATCAAAATATGTTAGAAACATCTAAGCAGTTTGTGTTGGATTAGGCATCTAAGCCAATAACTATAATTGGTATAAACATGAATTGATGGTAGCACAGTCCTTTTAGGTTGCCTTCAAATCTGGCAATTGAATATGATGACTTTTAGGGAGAGAATAATGATTTATTAATTTATTACTTGGTTAATAAATTAATTAGAAATCAAAATAAATGATTTATTAATGTATTATAGAAATAATATATTAATTAGAAATCATATTGTTTAGATAATATTTAATCAAAAATTAATTTGGAATTAATTTTGGGGTTAAAGGAATTAATTAAATGTGCAGGGACTAAAGGTGACAATGTTCAATAGTAGAGCATTGGGCAATTCTAGAATCTCCCTAAAGAGAGGGAAGGAAATCTAGAATTCTCCTAGGGTTTCCTTGGGATCTAAGGGTGCCTTGAATGCCTTAGGGAGGAAGTTAAGGGATTAGGGTTATCTTGGAGATACCTGCCTTATCCAATACCTTCCTAACTCCTATATAAACCCTCCAAAGGGTAGAATTTCGGCCATGCTCTCCTTCTAAGTACCTTGGATGAAATTTACGCCTCTATTCTCTCTCTCTCTCTCTCTCTCTTTCTAGTTTTCCTTGGTTGCTAGGGTTTGTTTGTGAACCATTAGAGGCGCGACACTTGTGGCGCTTGCTACCAAAGTTCTTTCAAGCAAGGATTCAAGATTGTATACAATAACAATCTTAAAGGTATGTATTATAACCCAATTATGTGATTTTCGATTATTATCCATAGATCTAGGGTTTATACTTTGTTGTTCATTATTGTATGTTCAATTAGAGAAAACGTAGATCTTCAATTAGGGTTGCATGCACACATAGGATTGTATGTTTTGCTCAAAACCCATCAATGGTATCAGAGCCTAGGTTTAGTTTTCTATTGAATTGATACTAATATGAACTTGAACGGAGGAGAAAACAGAATCATCATTCTATTCTTCAAACTCTACGTGTTGGACTGCAACATGGCGTGTTTGTCCTCCAACTCGGCGTGTTTGCGTGTCAGATCCTGATTTTGGATTTTCTTGACTAACTTGATTTATTTGGTTAATATTTGGTAATTATCTTTTATTAAATTTGCCATAATCCAATTTTCGGGAATATTAGAGAATTAAATAAGACCTAAATGTTAGGATATAATTATGAATTGGATAATGTTGATTTTATTATAATTATCCTTATAGATATGATTAATAATTTAATTAATTGTTTAATTAAAGGATAATTAATATATCTATAATTGGTTAATAAATAATTAATTTGATTACTAATTGGACTTAATAATTAATGTTAATTTTAAGGTTATTTAAGACTTAAATTAAAAGTTTAATTTTTGAAATTTAAAATGTAAACCCTAAATTACATCTTTATGGATCTTATTATTAATTTAATTAAATGATTAATTAAAGGATAATTAATAAATCCATAATTGGATTAAATTTAATTATGTTAATATGTTCAGTTTATTAAAGGATTAAACTCTTGCTATTTTAAAATGTTTTAAAAGGCACCTTATATATATATATATATATATATATATATATATATATATATATATATATATTAAAAAAATTAAATGTTTAATATTATATATGTATAAGAAAAGTCAATCTTACCATTAGTAGATCTCATTAATGAAGCTGGTCTATAAAAGGGGGGGGGGGGGGGTATAAGGAAATTGCCTATAAAATGGACATTAAATGGGTGACCACTCTCACCCACCGCTTAGTTGACTAGTGGAGGGTCTTTAGCCGGACGGGTTTGATAGGACAAAATAATTCTAATTTATAAGTATAATGAACTATAAAGTAACTGAATCGTTTTTCTAAAAATCTCACTCTTAGTTACTTTTGGAAAAATGTGATTTTGATGCTAACCCATGAGATTCCACATTGCACCTTATTGGTCGTTAGTGGAGCATGTGTGGTTACCCGACATACTAATATGAGACTAATATTATTGGCAATGGGTGTCTCGTAAATTGTCATTGAATTAATGGAGCGTGTATGGTTAAGCGGCACATTAATATCAGATGATAAATGACATCGAGAGTACCCAAATAATTTGCATGGTTATTCACATCTCTTTTGTGATCGTCGGCATACCAGTCACAAAATGAGAACATAATTAAGATTAAACATGCCATTGAATAGTTCAATAAATCTCAAAAGATCTAGGAGTTTCATAAGATTGAAATTGGTAATGCTTTACCTACCTAAAATAGATTCGAATTTGATTACGACATCCCTCTTCAGAATTTGAATCGAAAATATGGATCCTAGCCTTGATTTAATTTTTTGGGTTAATAATTAAGGATTAAAATCAACTAACTTGAATTCTCTTTTCTTCTAATATATATGTCAAGTTCAGACAACAATGGTATTCATCATTCTTTGGGAAGTGGTTTTCCTCTTCCTTCTGAAGATGATCTTCCACATGTTGATCAAATTGAAATAACATTCTCTTCTTCAAGCAATGGTGGAACTCGAGATCATTGTTCTCCAACTCTTCCTCCACCTCCTCCAGTGACTCTCCCTAAGTCATGCTTTTTTCAAGTTGAAAAATACAAATTCAATCAAGGGTTGGCATATAAATATAAAGATAGAAAGTATGTGTGTGCACATGTTCTGAAAAGGTAATCGCACATTGACAGATTGGGGATGTTGGGTGTCGTTTTCTCAAGGGAGTTGGCCATTGTCTTGGTTCTAGTTTCGCTTCTTGAATCATATAGTCAATTCATTAAAGACTTCTATATGAGGGACCACGACATGACCCTAATCGATCTAACATATATGTTGATTGCTGCTAAAGCAGAAATGCTTAAGAGCACAATTCAAGTGAATTTGTTTGAAGGATCTGTCTCGCAAGTTTCCATGGACATTGAAAATGGCAACATTAGTAGTCCAGAAAAGGTTTCTCTTCCCAATGGAAATGGATCGGCCAAGGTCAAACAATTAGACCATATGGTAGAGAGAAAAGCTAATCCAGAGATAGTCCCATGTGCTAATCCTAAAAGGTTCATATGTTTTTATTGCCAATTGAAGGGGCATTGGATACGAATCTACCCAAAATACCTGAAAGATCTCAGAGATGGTAAAGTCAAGTCATATGAATCTACTTCAGGTACATCCACTATCTCACTCTACTTTATAAATTTCATATTCATAGATTCTTAATACATGATGTGATACTCACATTTTGATATATTTCCTAGATCTAAGATAAAGAAGGAAGCTTGAGAAGAGTAAGCTAAATCTCATCGTGAGAGATGGATTTTGGTCGTATGGTTCGATGATCTGATTTTGGAAGTTGTTGCATAAGAGTTATGATAGATTATTAGATTGCTTAGGAAGTATCTAGAAACATAGTTTTCATATTTTTGCATTATAAGGACAAATTTTTCCACATATTATCAATAAAGTGAACTTTTTGATTTATTTACTTTGTATTTCCTTGCAATGACATTTATGAGAATTGGTGGTTATATTTCTATTAATAGCAATGTTAAATATGGATTTGATTCTCAATTATGGTGTTTGTGGAAATGTCATAATCAACCAAGTGAAAAGGAATTCTCATCACTCAAGTTTCAATTGGATAAAAACTTGGAGTCATACAATTCGTATTGTGTGATGTATGAGAATCTTGATCATTGGAAGATCATGACTAATTCATTGATCACATGTTTATGTGAGTCAAGTGAAACACTAAAGGATCTAGTACACATTGATGTGGACTATTTAGACCCACCACATGAAAGGTCTAGTATGCTCAAGAGTCATATTAAAGTGATATTGCTAATTAACATATGATACTAATGGGTCACACTAACAACAACTTGATATAAGTGATTATTTATTAGAAATTAATTTTAATAAATATTCAATAAAAACTCTTATAATTAAATTGGAAATTATTTATTTCTATGAAATAATAATTTTCATTAGCAAATAACATTATATATAATTCATATGGTATGGATTAATATGTCATGCATAATATTTTGGACTAGATAAATTGTTTTGTCTTTTACCAAAAAGTTAAAGTTTATATTTATAAACTTGGTTTATAAAATATAAAGCTTTTGTCTTCTTCCTTTTATTATTTTTTATAAAATAAGAGTCAAAATATAAGAGTATGGCTTTCATGTTTGTTTAATCAAAAGTAATAAGAAGCATGGGAGACATGTAAGCTTTAAGGACATGCTTGTCTAAAGTGGAAGGACCTAATGGTTAAAGACTTCACTTCAAGACAATATAAATATGAGGCTTCCACTCTTAAATTGGGTGCTTCATTCTTGCTTTCCAAAACCGTAACCTCCTTAGAGGAGGTTACTCTCTTTCTTTTCTTCATCTCTTCTTGAAGATTACTTGCATTTTCCTACCCTCTTTAAGTTCATATTGGTTATGAACTTAAAGCTGAAGGGTTTAAGAGTTTTGGACTAGAATCTACATAAAGTTGATTCATTGTTGGTGTCTCCAGGGTTCCACATTCTTCATCAACTTTTAAGCCTCCCAAGAGGTCCTAAAGAACAACAAAGGTTGTTATTTCTTCATCCTTTCTATGGTTGGTGTTTAATCTTTCTATAACTAGCAAGAAGATCTTTGGTGGGTATAAAATGTTTATGTTATTTCAAAAATTTTAGTCTTCCATTTCCATATTTTCTAGTTTATGAAACTATTTTTGAACTAAAACACAACACCACAAAGAACGATAACTCTGTTCATCATGGTTTACCGATGTTTCAGTGAACATGGTCGTGTTTATAAGATTAAGCAGAATTCTAACACTTTGAAATATTTTCAAAGTATCATAAAACGAATAAGAAGAATCTATTAAGCAGAGAGATTAAGGTTTCTCCAATCTGAAAGAAAGGAGAGTACTTTAATATCATGTTTTATAATCATCTTAATGATTATGGAACCATGTCACAAATTGATTTTCGAAGAACATCTTAGTACAATTGTTTGACTAAGAAGAGGAATCATATATTTTTGAAATGGTTCAATCGAGAGATGAGTCATACTTCATTTCCAATCAAGTTATAGAGTCATACTCTAGTAACTTCAAATCGTATCTTGAAGCTTATTTCAAACTAAGTAGGTTATAACACCTCATCAAATGTGGAGTAATAATGTTTTCTTACTCTTGCACATTTGAAATCGGTAGTTGTGATGTTTTGGTTAAAACAAAGGATAAACTAAGACCAATTATATGAAGTGTTCTCTTGTCAAGAATCCATTCTAACTTTTGAATATTTGTTTTTGCTCGTCAAAAAATGTTCCTTGAAGAGATAAAACTTATATGTCAAGAAGTTAATTGGAGCCTTATTGATCTTGAAAAGTTTCAGGAATCAATCAAGAATAAAACTTTTAGTTATCACTAGCACATGACCTAAGGTTGATAATCTATCGTGTTCAGTTGACACATTCTTGTTTCTGTGCACCTTCCTGCTATGTTGGGAATGCTTGTGAGTTCTATGGTTCTCATTCGACTGCAAAAGGCAGAGCACGTTGGTCAATGATAATACATTGGTCAATATAGGTGAGCTGCTTAACAACACTGAAGCACTGGTAGGCCATCGTGCTACCAGAGGGCAAGAAATTAAGAATAAGCAAGTTCAGTCCATGAAAGGAAAAACCTAAAATTGATTTTGGTTTTTTCCTCTACCTTATCTTATGATTGTAGGTTGGAAATGAAAGATTCACATGGATAGGAACACATACACCATAAAATCTAGATAGCAAAAGGTTTTGCACTAATTCATGAAAGGGATTATGAGGAAACACTTACGCTAGTAGATTTTAAATCTGCTTAATATCATTATGGTTAGCAGTTGTGATAATTACGTTCTCCAATTTGCATATGCTTACGACATCCCTTTTCATAGTTCGAATGGTGAGAAATGGCAAGAAATAGTTTGAACATTCATGACTTATAGCGATAAGTTCTGAAAGGGTTTAAAAACACTCATATGCTATCTAATGAAGGTGTATGAGCTTGAGAAGTCTAGATGAAGACTTATCGAAGCACAATGTATTGGAAATCTGAACTTTAGTAAGAAAGTCAATAGTATTGATTTCTGGAAGTCCAGTTGATTTCTGGATACATGTCATAGCTAGTGGGAGCATAATTTTTATACTAGTGGGAGCATAATTGTTATGTTAAGTGTTGCAAGTTGGCAATACTATTTGTAGAAAACAAAGTTTACAAATTTGCAACTTCCAAAGTTTGGAAATTGTTTTGCTATAGAAAGATTTAGGGGAGAAAGCGCTTATAATTCATTTCAAATCTAAAAGTTTAGATTGAAGGATTTAATAGAACTTGGTCATTAGCATATATGAATATCATAGAAAATTCAATATATATGGAAATATTATAGCAAGAGACTGATCAAGTATCATGTCTTTATGTGAGACATTATGTGTTGAATCCCATATGTCTTGGATATTAGATTGATTACATATGCTATAGCATTTACTTTTTCTGATTTCCAAATGCCTAGGGCATTGAGAGGGAAAAAGGACTAGAACAAGGTGTGACTTAAGTTGTTAAACAACTGTCAAGAACACTCTGAGGTTTACTGAAGATTGGTTGCTTGTGAACAATTGGAAGTATAGTATTAATTTGGACGGACCACATTGACAATGCAGAATAGAGGTTACTCTTGTACGAAATTGATGGTCATATAGTAATATGGAAATATTTCCATAGTGGGAGTTGGTTATTGAAATCTACATGTGAGTTAGAAACCTTAGTGCAAGGAAGGTGTTCAAGGAGTTACCATGAATTTGAAACTTCATCACCATGAAATTGTTTTAGTAACAAAGTTTCAATGGAGCATTTTGTGACATCGTTGGCTAAGCCTCGGTGACTTTGACGCTATGTCATCACAAAAGGATATTGCATGCAAGGTTAGACTCTAACACATTTAGTGGTGAAAAGAATTTGGATTTCTTACACTTGTAATAAGGATTTGCAATTATGAAATAAGCATCATTGGAATTATGTCCAATTGATCTGTTCACAAAGGAAGGACCATAGAGAGACATAGTATGCATGTTTATAACATGGCATGACTGATGTTTAATTCAAGCGTTTAGTTGATTAATCGAAACATTATACAATTAATAAAGTCTGGTTAATATAGTAATTAGATAATAAGTGTTTTCTTTACATTCAATGGTTTTGAGACCACAATTATTTAGGTTATTATTGTGTTTCATTTCACATGCATTACTTCCCGAATAATTGGATTATTCAAACATCCACAGTCGATCATACTTTTGGAAGTAAGTAGTGAATTAAGACTGTCATGAATCAGACTATAGATTGTCTAAGGGGTTAGACATAGCAATGGTTTGTTGCAGTATTCATGATTACTTTTGAAATGGGGATTTAATATTTGATAAACCCATGCTTAGAGAATTACTTCATGGATTTTATCACGAGTAATTTGAGACGATAATATCTTATATTCTTGAAACGGAGATATATGAGTTGTTGTTTACAATTCAGTTGTGCATTGATAATACGTAAATGCATTAGTAACTTAATGTTATAAAACGTATTGTTGTACGTGATTTGATGAGTAGATAGTGCAATAATATAAGTTGAAGTTTATCCATTCCTTTTGCCCTAACAGGAAAAGTGATATATGTGGGCCCCTCGATGATTTGATGATGACAACTAAAGCGCTTGGCCAAGCATGGACTGAATTGATGTGTTCAATTAGTAGTCTGATATCAGTCATTATAAATCAAAAATCATGAAACAAAACTTAGATAATGAGATTAATTATAATCCATATCTCATGTCCATACGATATCTTGTAGAATGGAGGAATATTTGATCACTTATCTAAGGACATGGCACTGACTGGGTCAGAGTTCGATAGCGGCTTTTGGTAGCTACAATTTGCTGATTAATTTGGTAGTTATACTGGCAGTTATAGTTATTAGACTTATCCAAGTGGGACACTGTTGCATTAGGTGTCTAAGCTCATAACTATAATTGGTAAAAACTTGAATTGATGGTAGCACAATCCTTTTGGGTAGCCTTCAAATTTGACAATTGAATGTGATGACTTTTAGAGAGAGAATAATGATTTATTAATTTATTACATGGTTAATAAATTAATTAGAAATCAAAATAAATGATTTATTAATGTATTATGGAAATAATATATTAATTAGAAATAATATTGTTTAATTAATATTTAATCAGAAATTAAATTGGAATTAATTTTGGGGTTAAAGGAATTAATTAAATGTGTAGGGACTAAAGGTGACAATGTTCAATAGTGAGTAGTGGACAATTATAGAACCTCCTTAAAGAGGGGGAACAAAATCTAGAATGCTTCTAGGGTTTCCTTGGGCTCTAAGGGTGTCTTGGATGCCTTAGGGAGGAAGTTAAGGGATTAGGGTTATCTTGGAGCTACCTGCCTTACCTAATACCTTCCTAACACCTATATAAACCCTCCTTAGGGTAGAATTTCGGCCATAATCTCCTTTCTAAGTGCCTTGGATGAAATTTAGGCCTCTCTTCTCTCTCTCTCTCTCTCTATAGTTTTCCTTGGTTTCTAGGGTTTGTTTGTGAACCATTAGAGGCGCGACACTTGTGGCGCTTGCTACCAAAGTTCTTTCAAGCAAGGATTCAAGAGTGTTTACAATAACAATATTAAAGGTATGTATTATAGCCCTATTATATGCTTTTTGATTATTATCCATGGATCTAGGGTTTATACTTTGTTGTTCATTATTGTATGTTCAGTTAGAGAAAACGTAGATCTTCAATTAGGGTTGCATGCACACATAAGATTGTATGTTTTGCTCAAAACCCATCAGTTTGATGTTGCCATGTCTAGTGCTAGAGGCCCGAGGGGCCATGATATTTGTACGAAGGGTGAAGGAACATATGAGCGTGTGTACATCAAGTCCAAATGCGGCAGGATTGTGTCGTCATTGTCATCAGCCAGGTCATATCAGGGAAAATTTCCCACATTTCGTGGTCAGGATGGCTCATGATCCATTGCAAGTGCTTCTACAGGAAGGGGGAGCAGAACCCTGAGACACTATGGGTATGTATCATATTCTTCTCTTTCACGCTTAAATCATTATGCTAATAATACCATATTGATGTGTGTGTGAAATGTTATGCCGTGATTATCTAAGAATGAAAGCACTTGTATGAGCAATATAGTTATTTTATCTGTAAAGTTGTCATATGCATACAGTGTACCGTGTTTAGAAGAGGCTTGAGTATCCCGCTTAGGAGATCAACAACTGGTCAGATCTTTAGTGGTATTAGTGAGAATTCAAGGAATCCACAAGGTAGGCATGTTGAGTTTGAATGCATGATGTGTAGGAGTGTTCATGGTTTCGAGGTAGTAAGGATTTGGTTCGATCATGGTGTACGATCGTTAGTTTTCAAGTGCACACCTTTAAAGCAAGGTTAGTTGCAAGTTCTTGGGAATTGCTCTGAGTGCAAGTAAGTGGTTGAGCAGGTTAGGTACTTGTTCGATATTGAGATGTTGTTCCTCATCAACCGATCAATCGCCAAGGACTTGTAGTGGATTCAACAAAATATGCTTAAGGATTTTGGGATTCATTGAGTTATTGTGACAACCCGAAATTTATCCCGTCATTTTTAACCTCCTTCCGTTAATAAGCCTCACTTTATTTATTTGTCCGTTAACCTTTTGGAAGAGGTTAATTAATTTGGGACTTTTAAATGACTTTATGAGGGTTTAAACAAGTTAGAAACACACCAAATTTTTCCTTTGAAAAATTTTAGTTTCAACCAAGTCAAAATACGACCACTAAATCGGGTGCGACCAAAAGCCTCGTTTAACGGCAGTATCGGGTAGATTTCCACTGAGCCTCGACTCAAGCCCCTATATAAGGGAGAGTAAACTTCATTTCCACCCTTTTTACTCTCTCTTTACACTCTCTCTCTCTCTACAACTTATTTTTCGAGCCAAAAATCGTCCGTTTCGAGCCCAAACGAGTAAGCAATCTACCCTACTTGTTGTATAGCTTATATAGCATGCAAATTCGAGTTTAAGACATAAATTAGGGGCAAGATTATGTGTTTATGGCCCAAGAACACTCTTGGACCGTGAACACCATTTTAATGGGGTTTTTAAGCCCCCAAACCCCTCTAAACTACCCCTAAGGCTTAGATATGGCTAAATGGCTTATGGAATCGGACTTAGAACACCTTGAACTAACATTTTGGGGAGTAAACTTGAGTTTACTGCCCAAGAACAAGCTTGGGCCGTAGACTCCTCTTCATGGGGAGTAAACTCAAGTTTAAGTGTTAGAAATGCCCACAAACACCTCCCATGGCCTTGGAAAAATGTCTAGAAGCAATCCCATTGAAGTAAAGGCATTAAACTTCAATAAATCCAAGGAAAATATAGGATTTTCTGGAAAGGACTCTAATACACTCTTGATTCTAAACTACTAATACTTATATAAAGTTATTTGGATAAAATGACACTAAATACTTATGAACTCACCAGCATTTGTAAAAATGCTGATACTCGCTTTAAAATAACTTGTATTCTCAAGTCAACATTAGACAGGTACATTCCAGGAGCTTTTGATGAAGACGGTTTAGTACCGAGCTGCACCTATATTATTTCTTGTATTACCTTGATGATTCTATACAATGTAAACCGATGTAAAACTATTACTATTAATGCAATATTTGTTGTACTTTGAATACTATACTGCATATGTTGTGATACTTGACATGACGTCATCCACCCCAGAACATTTCCGCCGTTCCGGTTTTGGGGTGTGACAGGTATTGGGAATGATCACCCAGTCTTGGAATGTATAAGCGATAGGCTTGGCTGCTCAAGGAAGGCTAGTTGTTGTAAAGCTCATCTTGTTGATTGCTACCGTCATTAGGGATGGAGCAGTGGTAATGTATCACTCCTAAGTAATGGGAAAGTGTTTTTTGCATGGGTTATTTCAGCCGTTGAGACTGTCAACAAAAATCTAATGGTATCTATTGGCAAACTTTGAGTACGTCGATCCTTCGACAGGTAAGTTATGGAATTGATGATACGTCTGTTCCGGTCAAGGGTTATAGTTCTATGCCACGAGATGAAGTGGCTTAAGGATTTGGAGTTTTACTATGGGAAGCACTTGGGATTATTGAGCTCGTTGAGATTTTGGAAAGTATTCATCTAGTTTTGGGGTGTGTGTGATCGCTAAGGTTGGTTAGTAATGGAATGCTAGTTCTTGCAAGCTCAGGCTGTTGACAAGTTTGAATAGTAAGGTTAAGATATGTATTGAGATATATTTCATGCCCTTCATGTATTTTGATCTTCCAAATCAAGATGTTGATCAACTGGACTTGCCAATCTCTCTACATGGACGCTTCTACATCAAGTTCGCACCTCTGTATCAAAATGATGATCCTCAGACTATCATCCGAATTGAGTGTGAGAGATTAAGCACTTTCTATTCTACCAACGCACGACCCAAAAGGAAGCGTGGTCTCAAAAAAGAATCACCAAGATAGTTGGTCATGGTAGAAAAGTCCAGAGCAAGTTCGATCTTGATTGTCTCTTGTACAAATATTACATCTCTTGGAATAAAGAATCCACCATCACAATCACAGATGCAGAATTTCCTTCAGTCAATCCGAATGACATTCTTCTCATTGTTACTTATCTATGAGATCGCCAATCAAAAGATTCAAGCATTGGAGCCTACAACACAACTATCTGCTTCCTGAAGGACTACATCGCTAAATTCTGTTGATCAAATGTAGAGTTTGCTCATCTTTTTAGAACAGAAAAATTCTTGGCCAAAATCACTACCAAACTTCCTGAAACTCATATTTTAGCTTAAGGACCCATCAAAGAACCAAAACTTGGTTACATCTTCCTCAAGAAGAAGACCAATCACAAGGAATTTTTCCGAGTGTTTGACAAACATCTTGTTCCTACCAAGATTCTCCAAAAGTTCACCTCCAATGCATCCAAGAGTGATTCTTCGGAACATGTGAAAAAGAAATTTATTGAGCATCTCAGATGGTACATCGAGGTTCGAAGTTGGCTTCAAAGTGCTTATCTATTTGTGTTTTGTGAAGCGAAGTGTTGATTCAAAATATTGCTAAGGTCACTTAGGGGGAGATTGTTGATACATGAAAAGTGACTCCTTAGAAATCCGAAGTGAAGCCTATTACGAGATAGAAGGATTATGAGATGATGCTGATTCCAAACTAAAGGTCTATCCGAGACACATCCTTTTGTTATTTGATTCATGATTTTGTATAGTGCATTAATTGTTCCTAGTACTGGTTTGTCTTTTAGTAGTTGTTTTCTTGTACAGTACATGGGACAAGATCAACATATGCGGCTTTAACAGTCTGTTGATCGTGAATTGTCTTCAAGTCCATGCAATTTATGGGATTTGTCTTTTGTCTCACTCCTTATTGTTCTTAAATTGTTTTACTTTACATTGTTCATACTTGTTAATCATTTTATATCTTGAATACTTTGTTGAATATCTCTATTCGGAGACAAGACTGGTTTACCAAACTTGACTGGATCTTTATTTGTTGCAGACATTGATCTTAAGTTAATTCAAGGTTTGAGTTTTCAAACCTTTTCCGTGAAAATCGTTTCTTGCTTTCACACCCACCTTCCTTTAGATATGAAGATCATAGAAAATAGTTTAGAAACAAAGAAGTTATGAAGTCTAGAAGTTGGAGGAAAATTTATCTCGAAAGCTAGAATGGAATCAGTGATGCACCTTGCTGATCTCTAGGAACCGTGGCATGGTATATAGCTTGCCACAATGTGGTGCATGAGTTGGATGCCATTGACCGAGGTCAAATGGTCACTACTACATGGTGAATACCCCACCACGACACGGTTTCGAGACCAGAACACAGGTTATAACTTGTTAAGAGCTATTCGTTCATTTCAAAGGGGAAATCAATTGGAGAGCTTAGAAGGGCGATTTTGCTGCCCAAATGGTTCCAAGAGAAGCTAGAGATGGTTGATTGTTAGGATTTTCATCCTCTCCACATCAAGGTATGATTTCTCCATTTTGGTGAAATGTTTAAATTGGTTATATTGCTTGGTTTGATTAGGCTATAGATTAAGTGTGATGCTAATGATAGTGTCTAGAAGCTTTAACCAGGCTTTAGAAGTGATTTCCATGGAGGAATCAATCCAATAATATTTGTTTGAAACCCTTAACTAGTGATTATGTTGAATTGATAAATTAAAGATTAGGTTATATTGGATTAGGTATTATCGGGTGCTAAATTCATTATTTGAACTAAATTTAGAAGTAGGAAAAGAAATGTTAGAATTGTTATCAATTAAGTGATCATTTTGACATTAGGAAGTAGATAAGATCTTAGTATGCTAAGACAAATTTTAAGGAACTTGAAATGTGAATGAATAGCCCTTAAGCAAAAGGATGAGCCAAGATGCATCAATTGGAGATTTAGAGCCAAGTGGCAGTTAGTCTTCACTAACTAACAAGGTGAATTATATATATATATATATATATATATATATATATATGTTTGTATGTTAGAGTCCTATATCTGAGCATGAAAAAGACAAAGAAAAAGGAGTGTTATATGTATTATAATCCTATATAAGACTATGTACTTGTGGTTATACGCTTAAGATCATGTATCTGAGCATGTGTATCTAACCAGAGTATGTAGAGATTTATAGAGAAAGAAAAAGGTCTTATAAGTAATACCCTTGAAAGTAGATGAAAGAAAGATTAGGACTATATGTATTATAATCCTATGTATGAGTAGATGATGAGAAAAGGTATATGTGGGTACCTAAGATATTGTAGATAGAGACAAAGAATGATTATATGTAGTATAATCATAAGTGTGTGTATGTATGTGTAGACATGAATGATATTGTGTAAAATACCTATATGTTAATTGATATAGATAAATAATAAGCACTTATTAAGTTAAGTACTAAATGTCTAGCATAAGATCTCTTGATGAGATAAAGAGCTAGAATGTCCATGGGACAAGTATTATGTGATGAGTCACATAATAGAAATAAAGATGCTTAGAAAGATGATTCCTTTGGGAATGTGTTAGGGGTTCCTTCGGAAACAAGAGTATAATTCCTTCGGGAATGAGTTAGAGGTTCCTTCCAGAACAAGAGTATGACTCCTTTTCAGAATGAGATGATGGTTCATTAGGGAGATATGTAGATGATTCATGTGGGAATACGTATGTGTATGGTTAGATATGAGATAGTGAAAGTTCCATGAGTGGAACAAGGCAAAAGAGGTCTTTTGAGAACTTAGCTGTAATCCACGAGGGATTATGAGTAAGGAATCCATGAGGGATTGAAGAGAATGAGAATGTCAAAGGATCGTGAGGGATCAAGATGAAAAGTACAAGATGAAGTAGGATGAGTATGAGAATGCATGCTAAGAGTTAGATATATGTGAAGAAAGTGAGTAAGAGTTAACAAGGATCATGCAAAGAGCATAAAAAAGAGTAGGGATAGATGAGATAAGATAGAGTATAGAGAGAGAGAGACAGAAGATGAATAGAATAATAGAGAATAGATAGAGTTAGACGTAGAGATAGAGTATGTGTAGAGTATGAGGTGAGCTTGAGAAGAGGCTGAGAAAGATAGTAAAGATAGATGAATGAGAAGAATAATAGTGTATGAGAGTAAAGAACAGGAGAAGGAGATAAGGGAAAAGAATGAAAGAATAGAATGCTAAGGAATGAGAAGAGCAAGAAGAAAAGATGTAGATGAGATGAGAAAGAAAAGAAGAGTAGAGATGAGAATAAATTAGAAAAGATATGCAGATATAGATAAGATGAAAAGAAGTGAATAGAAAGATACATGAAGAAAGAGAACGGAAAGATAAAGAAACACTACAAGAAAAATGGCCATCTGTGACTAATCTATCAAAGACTGATTAATTAGTCCTTGATAATATTTATCTGTAACTGATAAATCAGTCTCAGAAACAATCAAGGACTGGTTTTAATATGTGAATAATTTGAGACTGGCAAGACCTATTCGAGACTGAAATTTAGTCCCTAATATGTTTACGCCAGTTTGGGATTGGATGAAAACACATTAGGGACTGAATTTCAGTCTTGAATAGACTATCACCACTTTTGACTTTGGAGAGAAATGTATTAGGGACTAATTTTTAGTCCTTGATAAACTTGCTCCATTTTTTATTTTTTAAGGAACTCATTAGGGACTGAATTTCAATCTCTAATAGAATTAGCATTTGTAACTAATCTATCAGAGACTGAATTTGAATCCGTAATAGACATGCGTTAATTTACATTCGAATCGATACTTATAATGGACTAGAAATTAGTATTTGAGATTAATTATTTTGTAATAGATACCATATTTTAGAGACCAATTAATTACTCACGAATACTATTTGGAAAGAAACTTATTGAGGACTAAAGTTCAGTCTTGGATAGTCTAGCCCAATTTTGATCTCTTAACTCTCATTTCCATCAGTTGGGGTCTATTTAGCTTTTTCCATTGCCACAATCGTTGTCACCGCCACCACCTCCATAGTTTACACGTCCACCACCACCACCTCTGTCACCGTCACCACCTCTTTCACCTCCACCACCATTTCCACTGCGACCTCCACCTACAACATTTCACACCACCACACCCACCTCTACGACCTTCACCCACCCCCTCTACCACCACCCCCACCCTATCTCTTCCGTCACCACCTTACAATCACCCCATGTCACCACCACCTTCGCCTCACCACAGTCAAAATAAAGAACAAGCTAAAAATGAAATTATAAGATAAACAAAGTGATAATTAACATTAAAACAAAATTTTAAATCAATATAAACATAATTCAAATAAAAAAGAATAAAATTAAAATAAAGGAAAAGAGATACATGCATATGGATTTCGAACGAGTAACATAACCGAATCAAATCACATCCCGAAATCAACGAGACCGTAATCCCTTTCTGAAATCAACGAATATGGAATTTGTAGATGAAACGGTTTCACCCACACTAAACCCTATCAATACCTTGCGAGAATCAATTGCAATAGAAGGAGATCAACGAGCATCCAAATCCATGGCTACGATATACATCTATCTTGCAATCACCTGTAAAGGCAATTCTTGTTTCTCCTTCACTCTATTTGATATATATACGACATTAAACTTGACCGGATTTACGAATATCGATTGAATTAATGCATTTCAAGGGTTCCCACTTACCTACTATATTGTTTTTTGGTGGAAGAGGAAACCAGATGAATTTTTACTTGACTCAGAATCAGCACTTGATTGTTTTGATGTTTTGTTCGCTATTTGTTTCCTTGCTATCCTCTGTGGTTTTCTATTTTTTTTTTATTTATCAACTTTAGGTAGGTCTGCTCTTTTTATATAGATACACATACATATAGATTCACATAGGGATTTTGTTGAGAATATTTGATATTGTTTGAAACTTGAAGGTCGTTGCATCGATATTTGGTATTAGTCTCTTATACCAGTAAGTTGTTTTGCACACTACATGTTCGATCAAATACTTAAGCCAAAATATATATCTTAAGATAAATAATTTAGTTTCTTCCTGATAACAAATAATGATGTTGAAGCAAATAATGAAAGTTATTGCAAGGGTCATACTTTCAACTATATATATATATATAATCTCCTTTCTATTATGGCTATGCATTACAAATGCATAATGTTTTTTGTTATAAGCAAATTATTGTATTATTAAAAAAAATACATTAAATTGGTATAAATTTGAACATAGGATGCCTTAGTGTTCTACTAGTTTTATCTGATGACTGAAAATATTGACTGTTATTATTGTTTCTAGCAGATTCGTTATGGCACTCAGGTTTATCAAATAGGACTTTTGGTTGTAGCTTGAATCAACTACTACAAATACATTAGAATAAAAATTGTTATCTTTAGTTCTAAGAACGTAATTCTGAAAATACCATCTTTTTCTTTTATTCCTTTATCTTGTATAGATGTAAATGACATTTATTGAAACTATCTTTATATGTAAATATATGTAGAAATAGTTAAATATCATTTTGATGAAAAATATGTAATTTCAAAGTTATTTACAAAGCTTTGATTTGAAATAAATTTTTCGAAGTTATTTATGAGAGATGTTTTTCTTGTAAAATTTATTTACATTTCAGATAAAGTTGTTCAAGATTATCAGAGGGATCCTTAACTAGGACTGTCACCATAATGATTGCTACTTCTGTTGGATTCATGAAGCACCTAGTGATGAAAAGTGAGAGGTACCATTCTTCTTAAATGATAATCTAGTCGATCCATCTTGGAATCCAATGTTGGACTCTTTTACTTAATTTATGACAAATGTTATCTTGCAATATAAATTTTTGAAAAAACAAAAAGAGAAAAAATCTCTACTATTTTTTACCTATGCAGTCAATATACATTATTTTTAACCCATAATAACAACATAATAATACTCTTTTACCCATAATAATATCATATTTGCATTGTTTCAAATAATAACATAATGTAAGTACATTGTTATTATGGGTTACATATTTGTAGTATTAGTAAAAATATAAATATGATTTTACATGGGTGAAAAATGTAAGTTACTTTGCTATTACATGTACAAAAAAGTACATTGCCTATATTGGTTAAGAAGGAATGTACGTTGCTATCCTCATAAATTTACCTAAGCCAAAAACTGTTAAATCCCTTAAACACGCTATATCAAATTCAATGACATGTTTTTATTGCTTTTAATTTTTCCATAAGTGATAATTAAAGGGTTGATTGTGCATAATCGTACCAGACAAAAGATGGATATTATTGTCTACCATTTGATGAGTTGTTTTACTACTGAAGAAGGGATATACATGGAAATACATTAAAACATGGTATAAACTTTAAGGGAATATACGCCTTTTTCAGTAATGAGACAAAATTATGTCTAGTCCTTGTTTGTGTAAGTAAGTTTCTAGTGATAATGGTTATTAAATATATACAAATTTTGTATATGACAAACTCTATATTTTCTATAATGGTTTGTCTTGATTTGTATATATATGAAATTTCTTTTTGTATTATGAGACAATGAATGTGATTTAGTTTTGTGGAAGTAAGTTTTAAGTGATAATGCGTAAGAACTGAATGGCAATGCTTTTGACACTGATATTTTGTCATTGAAGAAAACAACATATTAGATACTAAATCAAATAGTATCAAAGATTGTTATTCGGTGTTGGAATGATAGTATCAAGGACTAATATGATATTAGTGGGGATCTAGAGGGAAAAACATTAGAGATTGAACAAGATAGTATCAAAGACTAATATATAGTCCCTAAAAGATAGTATTGGGGACCAACATGACATAAAATAGGGATTTGAATGAAATATTTTGAAGACTGAATGATATAATATCAATTACTAATATTTAGTCCCCAATAGATAGCATCAAGGACTGATGTGACATAAAATCATGGATTTGAAGAAAACATATTAGCGACTAAATAAGTTGGTATAAAAGACTGATTTTCTGTCTTTAATATTCTGATCTATTAGAGATTGATTTTCAGTCTTAGATACATAAAAAATTCATTATCTAGGACTAGCTTTCTGGGACTAGATAGAGACTAGCTAAATCAGTCTCTAATTCTCATTAGAGACTGATTATTGACCATCTAAGACTGACTATGTCAGTCTCTGATACCCCTTTTTCTTGTAGTGAAAGATTAGAAGAAGAGTAGATGAACATGAAAACAGATAAGAATACAAATCACTATACATTGTTGTCTGATGTTGTAGAGATGTTTCATGATTTGCAGGTTCAGGTAGCAGCTGGTGTACATGAAAACGATAGGAGCACAAGGATGTTGACTAGGTTGTTATTTTAGCTGTGTTTCCTTGTTTTTGTTTTATGATGATATTTTATTGTAAACCGATGATTATTTCATGGGATATAAAATGTTTTTATTTTTATGAGTTAATAGAATTCCAAATTTTTTTAGAAATAACTCTGATAATCCCATTAGATATATGTATAGAAAAATTTGGGTCGTTACATGATTGCTATGAATTA
Source organism: Lactuca sativa (assembly GCF_002870075.4). Lineage (NCBI taxonomy): Eukaryota > Viridiplantae > Streptophyta > Magnoliopsida > Asterales > Asteraceae > Lactuca > Lactuca sativa. The sequence goes on along the minus strand of NC_056625.2, from coordinate 26,673,035 downwards.
AGACTTCATCATGCCTGAAAGATGACAATGAAATAATATCATTGCCATAACACCCATTTTGCAAGTAACTTCAAGATCACGATAATCCTCATCATAAATGACATTGAAAGGGCCTTGGGTATCTAGATGGCTCTGTATATCATGAATCCAGCCCACATAGCTCTTGATGGCAACATCCAAGATCAAAAAACCAAGTTTGATCAACATTTTCATACAATGGGAGGAAAAATATTGGATTAGTTATCATATAAAAGGATAAGTTTATATGTTTATGGTTTGTAGTAGCACAAACTGTGTTTTGAAACGATATGTTCGAGAAATACTAGATTTTCTAGAATTAACTTTTTGTTTTCAAACCAATAGGTCCTAGAAACACAAGTATCATATGAAAGGTGAATGGGTTCTTATTGAGTGAACTACATGTGGAGGTTCTTATTGATCGAACTACATGTGGATTATGAGATACTGATTCACCTTTCAGTATATAAACACATTCGGGGAAACTATTATATATTCGATCCCTTTCATTAGCTCTATTTGAATACGACCATGACAAACGATGATGGTGTTAGGCATGTTGTGCTTTAAAAGCCAATCTCATTAGGATATAAATAACCTTCATTATCTTTTGTAGACATCGTATTTAAAATACGTGAGCCAATTTTGGGGTAACTCATAATTTTTCCAACTTAAATGTAAGTATATCGATTTCGTAAATTGTTAAAACATTTAAAAAAAATTCATGCTTGAGTAAAAAAAAACTTTAGATTTTTTTCATGTCGATGTTAATATTTTTAAAACAACATTTAGGCCTCGTAAGAGGCAAAAACCATTTATATCACTTAAAAATTTTATTTCTTCATACATACCGAATATATACATACACATTTGAAGAAAAAACTAGTATAAATTTGATTTTATTAGATAATAAGTTGTTGATAATAGACTATTAATGTAATGGTTTGAATTCCAGCAGATTTAAGCTTATACATTAAACAAAACAACCTAAAATGTTTATAGTAGACTTTCACATGCAATGATTGTCCTTGAAAATACTTTAGGCTTAAAAAACTTTGAGGAAGGAGCTACAATTGTTGATCAAAAGAGACGAAGATTCTTCATTTTTTTTTAATTTATTTTGTATAGACAAAAAGTGAGACGGAGCCACGGAGTCGGTGAGTATTAAAAAAAACATACTTTGGGATTAGAGAGAAGAATGATCTCGAACTGCTCTTTCTTTTGTTATTCCTCGAGCGATAGAAGTGGAATATGAAGCCTCTGCTTTTTAGCAAAATGCTAATAACTTGTTATATGACAAAGTAACTCGACTCGACGATTCATTCCAACGTTCTAATTGATTATATAAGACTAATGGGAGTGGGGGTTACTAAGACCCTCGCTATCCTTCCTAGCACAAGGCAAACACCACCCCCTAGCATGTGCTAAGGGAGGTGTCAAACAAAAGTCGCCAACTGTTTAGCGTGAGGAGAGAGAAGGAGCAGCAGAAAAATGAAAGCTTCTATTGGTCCATTCTTTTTTATTTTTTTTTCATTGTTTTTTCTAAAAACAAATGGTTCTCATTGGTTCTTCTTCATTTATTTTTTTTTTCTTTTCTTTTTTTTTTGTAATCTAAATGTTTGTTTTTTTAAGAAAAGCTTAGGTGACAAATAAAATATATGATGTGGCATGCTTTAGCATGTTGCTAGAAGTGTCACCACTCCTCTTAGCCTAAATGTGTTTACAAATACATAAGATCCCGTGTGTGTGTATGTATATATATATATATATATATATATATATATATATATATATATATATATATATATATATATATAATAAGTATTTGATATTTTAATAGAAATTAAATTTTAATTATCATCGTACAACAAGTGAGATGGCAAACGGGCAACAAGCTGTGCCATTCACCTCTAAAAAGTTAGACTCAAGCACTTGTGTAGTCATGTCAGCTTGGAGAACATATGTGAAATCAAACAAAAAAAATCAGAAAACATACGCAATATATGATTATGACCAATTATTATTTAAGGAAATAATATGTTATCCGACTGTATGTTGTTTGCAACCCTTTGGCCCAAAGTGTTGTGAGCTACGTCTAACCATCTTTACGCATATATAACAGTAATGCCTTTGACATGACCAACAACATATGTGATTATTATTCCCAACCTTCCCATTAATCTGACCACATCGAGGGCAAGAATGTTCACGATCACCAAAAAGTTCAGCATGAATCTGCCCCATCACTTGTCGTGGATTCATCTGTGCCTCCCAAAGTCCGACTTCTTCTTCTTCTTCTTCAGGAAAAAGTTCACAAACTCCATCACTATAACAATTATGGTCAGCGTTAGTTCGATTCCAAAAGAAAATGAATATAGGATTTGATCACAAAATGATAAAAATGAATGACGGGGTGGGATTTGTTTAATTGGACGAATGGAATAAAATTGATTAAGGAATGGAATGACCACGTCATGGAATACATAAACGGTAATGAAATGAATAATTATGTTCTATGATCATGTTTGGTTGGCTTGTAGGATTTAAATTTTCAAATGATTTTTTTATATTACATATAATTACAACATATTTACATATAATATAAATACAAGGTATAATTTTAACATTTTTGTACATATTATACATCCTTGATCACAAAAATGATCAAAAGTGTGTTATTAAGAAAATGACCACATTACCAACATTTATCACAAGATAACCATATCTTTTATGAGATTATTCTCTTGTGATTTTTATTTTTATGTATTTATTTAATTTATTTATTTATTATTATTTTTTTGCAAAATGGTGATGCTATTTTGCTAAAAAAAAAAAGCAATTTTCATATAATTTTTTATAAGGGCTTTTGTAGTGGGGATTATTAACCATATTATTTACTATTTTCATAAACAAAATGTTTCTAGTTACTTTGTTTTTAGGTTATATTAAAAAATTTCATTCCATTCTGTGATGAGTCTATAAAAAAACGTTTACCTAAGGGATGCAAATTAACAGAATGAAAGGAAAATTAGATTCATTTTGGAATGATCCATTTCATTCCTTTACTTTTGTTTCATTCCACTAGAATAAATTATTCTATTCTTTCTCCAGTTCTATTATATAGGGCCGGTCCTAATTTATTTGGGCCCAGGACATAAAAACCAAAGGGCCCCTCAATATACCAAAACCTCATATGACCTTTAAATTTGAGCTAAATTTAATATAATATATTTGTTAATATACGAGCAAGAAATGTGCGTTTTTAACGACTAGACTATAATTTTTTATAATAAATTTTTTTATGTTTAAAATCATTAGTAAATTTAATTTGAATATTGTATATTAGTTTTGCTATGTTATTATTAAGATGCAAGGTTTTTAAGGTATTTCAGACAGACTAAAAAACTATTATGTTCTTTATAAGAAATGGATTTATATATAAAAAATTCCAACAAATTTAACTTAAATATTGCAAAAAATTGTTAATGCTTGGATTTGAACCATTATCAATTTTATAAACACAAACTAATTGATATTTGTTGTACTTTTAATAAATTTATATTTACATATAAAACAGTAGTTTTGGTATTTGTTGATTTTTAAATATAATATACAATCAAAACTATACTTATATATAAAACGACCATGATGTTTTTTTAATATCGTAAAAAGCAAGTATTCTAGAAACGTACATAATATTTAATTAAACTTTTACATATTTTTAGATAAATATAAAATAAAGTTAAATATGGGATAAAAAATTCACTTGACATGGATAGAATAGATTTAATGCTTTTTGGTACTGCCGAGTAATTTATGTATTAGGTTTTTAAACATGCAAAGATAAATTTCGTAAAAAGAATGCAAACATCACAATAGGGATCGAACAAGGGTTACTTTCACGAGGTGTTGGACGCTTTACCAACTAAATATTATTAGATCGTTTTCTACTTTCGGCACAAAATATATAGATAACACTAACAGCTTTAAAATTAGGCCCCACAAAATAAGGGGTCATGAGCCGTTGCTCAACTTGCTCCCCTCTTGGGCCGGGGCTGCATATCAAACACTACCTTAATGTCATCAAGAAAGAGAGAATGAGGGAGGAAGGGGGAGCATAACGATGCAAGGGTTATATTTTAAGGATAACTTCAAGATTTATTTTTCTTATTAGTATTATTTTAATTTTAGGAGTTTTTTTAATAAAGATTTATCTTTATTAGGAACTATCTGCTAATGAGATAAAATCTTTATAATTGTTTCTTAGTCATTTTAGGACCAAATAGCTTCTAGTTCAACGGTATCAAGTGTTGTCATCCCTCTCTGAGGTCGAGGGTTTAAGTAGTTTTTGTTGTTCTGTATAATAATTAAAACAGTTTTTGGAGTTTTAATTAAGTTTCGGACATAATTTGTGAAAATTCTTAAGAACATAGACAATGTTTGTTGTTCTTTGTTACCGTTAAGTTTGGTAATTTCTAATCTGTGTTAACTATGAGAGAGAGAGAGAGAGAGAGAGAGAGAGAGAGAGAGAGAGAGAGAGAGAGAGAGAGAGAGAGAGAGAGAGAGAGAGAGAGAGAGAGAGAGAGAGAGAGAGAGAGAGAGAGAGAGAGAGAGAGAGAGAGAGAGAGAGAGAGAGAGAGAGAGAGAACCTGAAATGATCATATCCATCAATGACCTTCATACACCGATAACAAAAATATTTCCCACAATTTTGACACACCATTTTATTACACCCTGCAATTTTTGAAATCGCCATTTTACACCCCGGACATTGTTTTGAGTCACGAAGTATTTCCTTCACACTCATAAGCTCTTGAATCATTTCTTGTTCACGTCTCCTTTGTTCATCTTTTATTTGACTCGAGCTTTGTCTCTCCTGCATCATAACAAAATCTTCTTATTGAAGTTTTCATTTCAGTCATAAGTGTAAATTATTAATTATGGGAAACAACATACTTTACTCTTTTTACCAATATATCATATCCATAATAGCAATGTAGTGAATGTCTTTACATTTATTTTCTCATAATAGATCGTACTTACATTTTTACTAATAGTACCAATATGTAACACATATAACAACATACTTACATGTCTTTAAACATACTAGCAACATACTTACATTTATAACATAAATATGTAACAAGTACATTACCATAAGAAGATAAATAATAACAAATTTACCTGCAAAATTCGAAGCTTCATTTCGGGTGTAAGACATGTGATTCCAACATGACGTTTCTCCCTACAAAGAGTGCAAAAGCTAAAGAAGCATTTGGAGCATTGAGCATGTTTATCTTCATCTTCTATGCATGGTGTTTCACATCTTGGACAGTAGACCACATCAGACATTGATTCAAGTGTTTTTTGTAATGTAAGTGCTTCCCATTTTTCAAATTGTTTATCACCGAGTAAACGCTTTAAAAGTCCAGGTGGAATCATACCTTCACATTTTGTAGTAGGGCAAGAAAGCTTGGTTACAGTGCCTTCTTTTATATGGATGTTCGCGTATGTTTTCATGCATTTTTCACAAAAGAAATGTTGACATGGCAATCTTATAAAATCGCTACCTGTGGGAAAGTTGACATTTACAATGAACTTTTACCAACACAAAGAAACATAAATTCACGATTACGGTGTCAATGTAATCCCAGTTGAAAATCAAAACTTACCAACGAATTCGCTAAAGCAAATGCAACATTCATGCAAGTTTTTACGAAAATCTTCAACTCGTTGATTATCATTGTAACTCTTTAATGAAGGGATATCGACATCTGGAGAGACACATCTCGAAATTGCCCTTGGATCATTGTTGTATTTAACACCATAAGGGCCAAGACGGACTTCTTTATTAAAACCAAGATAAGAAAGAGACGAACTATGCAACCACTCAGCCCATGAGTAAATAACTTCCTGGCCTTCCTGTTCTTTCCATATTGAATCCAAAATAGAACATAAACTGGAAATTTTTGAAGAATTTAACCATTCTGTGGAGATTGTGAAATATGGAGGGAGATGTGAAGGGTATGATTTGGGTAATAAACATGTTAAAACAATCGGGGGAAGATATTGGACTTCAAATGAGTAAGAAAAATCTTCTAAATTAAGTTTTGTGGAGATTGTTAGTTCTTTAGGAGTTTCAATGTATATACGAATCTGCATTAGAACACATAAATATGTAGTTAGTTTCATACATTTCTTGTAACTTTTAATAATTTTTTCACGAAATTGCTATTGGCACCTGAAAAGTCTGCGACCCACTTTGCTTATTGAGGATGAATATGTTCTCTACATAAATAGATTCCATAGCCAGTATCTACAGTTTAATAATTGTCATAGAGAAGTTAGGGTTTAAATACATGTTTTTTTGACATTTTTTAACATATGAATTACAAATTATAAGATGTGAACAACATCTTTTATGTTTTCGATTCCATCTTTTTATGGTTTGCATTTCACACTTCATGACAATGTATAAACTGCAAATCACACCTTAAAAACTATTCATCGCACCTTATAACTTTTAGTCGTTAGTATATAAGTTTATAACAAATTCAGGAGACCCACACTAGTAGATAAGCTGCAAAGGGACACTTGGAATGTCAATAGGAAAGGTCAAAGAATATAAGAATCATGTTTGTAGAGCAAGGTGGTAGGTAAGGGTAAAACAAACTTGTTTTAAGGAGTTATTGGTTAGTGGGACCGGAAGAAAGAAAGATGCAACGAGAGGTGCAGAAAGTGGTGGTTCAAACAAAGTATATAACATATAAAGAGATTGGATACAAAAGAGGAGGATAATAGAGAAATAAAGAAAGAAACAAGGTCCCTCATATGGTGTTAAATGACAACGATAAGCATACAATAATATACCATGGAAGAGGATCTGGAGGACTCTAGCAAATAGAGGGGCTGCATGGAGATATGTATCAGAGATCAAGGTCGGTTGCACGTAGTCTTCCCCAGAGGAGGTAGAGGTCCATCAAGGATCAACACCTGGCCCATACTTTCTCACTTCAATTTTGAAGGATATTTTTAATGGGATCCATGAAGGGATGCCATGGTTTACGTTTTTTAACCATAATATTGTGCAGGAGGTAGAGACAAGGATAGAGCTGAAAACTAGGTTGGATATTTAGTAGACGATGTTTGAAGGAAAATATTTATGGAGTATATTTAAGATGAAATATTCGTAATGCAATTTAAATAGCAAGCGTAATGATGACAGGGTAGAATCTGCCTAGGAGAGAAAGTATTGTAACCAAAGGAGAGTTTCAAGTAGTGATCAATGATACATACATAAGTAAATTGCCAAGTTACCCACTACATAAAGTTAGGATGACTAAGTAAAGGGCAACCACATAATATTGTGTGACAAGAGGGTCTCTTTGAAACATAATGGAATATTCTACCGGGTTATGCTAGCTATCATTTTCGCATCTGTGGGTATCCCTTTTATCCTATTTTGGTAGAAATAGGGCATCATTAGGGGTCAAACCTCGACCCGTATATCTCGCTCAAATCTTGGAAGTCCTTGCCTCCTTGGTGTACTTTTTTGTTGACTACATTGTGTTGGTGGCTCAGTCCAGGGTTGATTTGAATGCTAGGTTGGACATTTGAAGATGGCCATTAGAAGGGAAAGGGCTACGGATCAACACATTTAAAACGAAATATCTTTAATGTAATTTCAGTGGGGAAGCAAATGAAGAAGGTGTAGATGTAAGTTTAAGAGAGCAAGCTCTTACCATGAGGGAGAGCTTCAAGTACCTAGGATCTATGAGACATAAATAAGTGGGTGTAGATGTTGACGTCACACATCGTATATTGGCAGGTTGGGTAAAGTGGAAAGCAACATTAGGAGCCCCTATGACAAGAGGGTCCCACTAAAACTGAAAAGAAATTTTTACAAGGTAACTATTAGGTATGCCATGATGTATGGATTTGAATGTTGATCGTCCAAGAAGGACCACAAGAGGAAGATGCAAGTATCAGAAATGAGAATGTTGAGGTGGACTTGTGGTAGAACTTTGTTGGATATGATACCTACGGGAAGGTAGATTGAGGTGGTTTGGACATGTCCTAAGAGGGAAACTGTCAATGATAGTAAGAAGCGTAGAGTCAACGGTGATTAACGGTAAGAGATTGAAAGGACGTCCTAAAAGAAACTAGGAGGATAGTATGCAACTGGATGTGGAAGAACTTGCTCTTAATGACGACATGACCTCACATAGAAGGGTGTGGAGGCTATACATTAGTGTTGATGGGTAGCCTCCCCCTTATATGTTTTTCTATTCTAATCATTATTATTGATATTTGATTCTTGTTAGTATGCTCTACGTATGATTTATTCATGTTTGTATGTTCCTTATGAACTTTTTCCCTCTTTTACATGTTATGGTTTAGGCGCATGCTAGAGGTCATCTTCTCACAGTTAAACTCACACCATGTTCTATCTTTTCCCCTTTATTCCATTCATTTTAACAACTAAAATGAATCATGAAAACCTAACCCCAAAATGCGATCGAAGAAAATCACATGTTTATAGTACAACTACGCCAACTAGAAACATTTTCACTTTTGATCCATAGATTCTAGTTTATTATCCCTAGCTTGATGCCCCTATTCAATTCCCTCTAAAATTTCAATACCACAGTGTTCAACAATACTACCCCATGGATGTGCCAAATGCTACCCTTAACATGTTCAACAACTTCATCGCTTTTCCTAATCAACTTTCACCTAGCCAACCCTATCCTACAACCCTCCAAACCCAAAGCCAAACCCCATTTTACAATCCTCCAACCCAACCCCTCGACGAGTTGGATGACAAAGTAGTACGAGAAACAAAATCCCCTTCACCCCTTCAACGACGCACATGGAAAGAACCGGCGAAGAATAAAACAAATGCCAATCCTAAAAGATGGAGTCCGGGAGAAGAGTTATTGTTAACAAGAGCTTGTGTCAACATTTTTAGGATGCACATCAATGAAATACACAATCGATTGATCATTTTCGGCTACGCATTACTGAAAGATTTCATGGAGAAATGAGCGTCGATAATGACTATTGTACTAAACATCAACTAAATTCAAAGTTTCGAGAATCACAAAGAGTGTTTCGATGATAAACAGGTTGTACAACAACCTAAAAACCCAAATAAAAAACGATCATGATGCTGAAGAATTTCTTGGTTTTTCTTCAAATTATGTAGTTTTCTATTTTGAAGTAACGAAATATTATGACTTTTTTTTGTGTTAGTAACTATTTTTTTATTTAATTTAAATTATTTATTGACATTTAAAGTGAATGAAAATGAAAGGAACCATTTCTCTGGGTTTTGAAGAATGGGGAAAATGAAGTGACGTATAAAATAAAAAAGGTGAAACATAGTATTTAAGGAACCTTAGTGGCCTTATATGTAAAAAATAAAAATATTATATTAAAACTTAAGCGTTGTTTGTTTTTTCGAAACGAAAATTCATAAAGTCTGCAGACCACCTATGCAACTCTCCGTGGCAGAAGAGGTGGACCAAACGGCTGCAGCTTGTAATAAGAAGTTTGTTTGCTTTTTAACATCTGCAGACTGTTGCAATAAACTAAATTTAAATAAACTGATTTAGAAACTAAAAATAGTTCTCAACATTGAAATTTTAATAATTATAGTCTTAAAACATTGAGAGAATACAAAAAAGAACATGTATAAAAACAAAAACATAAAATTTTAAAAAATATATATCAAAGAAGCTATCAATTTTTTTCTAGAAAAAACTAATTTTAAAGAACATAAAAAAAAGAAAATTATAAAAACTTAAGAAAATATTACAAACAATGTCACTTGAAATTATGGAAACTATAAAAAAAAATTACCAAATCTGTAAATCAAAGTTCAAAAAGAAACAAAAGTTTAAAAAAAATGAAGTTATACCAAATTTCTAAAAAAAAATGTTACTTGTAAGAAAAAAAAAAAAAAGCTGAAAAAGCTTGAAGATACAAGTAAAATATTGGAGTACAGGGACAAAGGTTTTGTGGCTTCCTAAAAACAAACCGCTTAGAAATGAAATGTCAAGGATTACAAAAAGTAATATTAAGAGATATTTCAAAAAAAAAAAAAAAAAAAAAAAAAAAAAAAAAAAAAAAAAAAAAAAAAAAAAAGAGTCACTTACTAATGTCCATTCTAATCGATTTCAGTAGTGTGATAGACATCTAGCTATTTGACGACCAACGAGTGAAAGCTTTTGATATGATGAATGTATATTTCCGACTTTACCAAAATCACAAATGCTCTGCTGCTTTTCAGATTATTAAAGAATTCTCCTATTTAAAACCAAGAATCTCGAATAATTCTATTAGTGAATGATTTCAACTAATAGATTACAGAAATACGACTCCAATTGATGATAACGAAGGATTTGGATTTCAATTGAAAGAAACAAATAAGAACACCCCCCATGTTCTTGCTCAATACTTAATGAATAACCCCCCATGTTCTTGCTCAATACTTAATGAATATTTTGAGATGATGCTTAATGGACTCAGAGTTTACTAACAATAAGCATCTTGGATTACAACAAACATTAATCATGGCAATAAAGATAGTGGCAATAATCCTACATCGAGCGACACCAGTCTATAACCCAAATCACAAACCAGTTTGCAAGATTAAGTCAATTTAACTATTGCGTCAATACCAATCAAACTTAATTAATGAAAACAATATAAAATTTACCTCATCCTCCTGTAATTGATCATTAATACTCAGTAATTCCTCTGATAAATCAGGTTCTTCACCAAACAATCTCAACCTTTCTAACCTTTTCACCACATCATCTTCGTCATCTTCTTGAACATCATCCTTATCTGCACCAAATCCCTCACTGGATTCCTTCTTCTTATTCTGTTCTTTCCCTTCTTGTAAAGACTCTGCTTTGCCTTTATTCCCATCTCCATCACCGTTATCTTCCCCTGGTTTTGGGTGAAAATTCAATGACCCGAGTTCAGATTTCTTCCGATGTGATTTAGGGGTTTTAGGAATGAAATCTGAGATGGGTTTTGCAGATGAAGAGGTGGAATGTTCTGTTGATGATATTGGATCAGATTGAATCTCTTCTTGATAGATGTTGTGATCATGAAGGGGTCTGAAACTCCAATTTTCATCAACATTCTTTTGGTAAGATTTTCCTCCTTCTCTGCCACTTCTTCTCATCGTTGAAGTTGTAGTTGAAGACTTGAAACCCCGCCCCCGCCGCCGCCCGCCACCATCGTGGGTCGGTCATTTATAGGTTCTCAGGGAAACTACTGAAAGATAATCTTTAATTCAAAGACTTGTTTACCAAGCAAAGCATCAAGTAAAATATTGAGGCTTCCTTAAAAAATTATATAACAAATTATCACATGTAAAAATTGGGATTTCTGAAACATATTTAATATGACATGACACGTTAATGCTTGCTTTTGATATCGTAAATAAAGAAACAGATTAATAAGGAAATTAATTAAATCTTTGACGATTCTAAAGAGTTTCTAATAAAACGGTGTTTCTTTAAAAAAATATTTTATAATTTCAAAAATATTTGCTAAATAGATGTAGTTTTGAATTATTATTTTTTTTAACTTTTTTTTAAACTATTTTTTTTTACTGTCTTTTTAATATGTTTATTTTTGACTTGTTGTAACTTTAGGCTAATAATGCTTACCAACCGATTAACTGAAATTAATACAAATGATATTTACTATATTTTGACTTTGGCCGACTCTAGCCTGTTAACGGGGGATTGAAAACAAAAACAGTTTCATTTTTATTTTGAGGGATGCTTCAAAATAATTAAACAATTTAAATTTCACTTTGTTGGTCACTGTTAGTGTTTTTAACTTTTAAACTTAGAAGTTCAATTGCTTTAATGAAATGTATTTGTGCCTTTGTGGGCTATCAAAAAAATATGTTCCTAATTGTCGAATTAAAAATGTAGACCATTAGCGTTTTAGGTTTCAAATGCATTAAAGAAATTACAAATGTGTTAGTTTTAAAATAAAATTATCAAACTTTGTTAGTAGTAATGAGCTATTGGCTGTTAATAATGATATAATATTATAATTCATGGTTTGCGAAAAGAAAATATCCCAAGCAATGGGGTGTCAAGTCAAACGCCAAGCAAAAAATTAAATTTCACGTTTTACAAAAATCGACCCATAACATTAAAATCGCACCAAATTGTTTGTTGATTTTTCCAAATATTTATTGTTAGTTGAGATTTAAAAAATTGTTTGTTATAATAAGGTTCTAAAGAAATTTGATAAACATTATTAACAAAAAGTTACAATAAAAATCAAAAAATATATATATTTAAAGAATATGTAAAAATAGTTATAAAAAAAACTAAAAGTTTTTGAAAAATATAAAATTTTGAAACTATATCTATTTGATAATATTTTTGTAAGTATACCTATATGGTAAATATCTTTTTGAAAAACATTTTTTTGTTCAAAAACTTCGATTATAAAGTGTTCAACTTGAAGTCTTCTAATAAATCGTAAAACATCAAAAATGATTAAAAAAAAGTCTATCATGTTTGACCATGAAATTTGATTTTTAAGATTTCATTATTGAGTAATTATCTCTAGGAATGAAAAAAGTAGATTAAAAAAATATAATTTTTGGTAATTGTATACATACCCTTCTAAGTTGTGTTGTGATACCCTCTCTTTGTGAGTGAAATAGAGTCTCTTTACCCTCATGACGTAACTATTTATGTGAGTGAGAAGATACATATAGTAGCACCCTACTTTTTTTTGTATAGCTTTAGTGGTGCAGATCTTTTTGGTTTCTTTTATCTATGTCGGTACACATTAGATTTTACATTTGTGTTTTAGAAGATTTGTAGATCTAAAAAGACGTATATGCCATTTTCTCAACGTAGATATGAACTAAGTCTTCAAACATCTTCATAAAAAATTCATACATTTTTTAGTCTAAAAAAACATTTTTTTCAAATGTTTTCTTTAATCCTTTTTAAACATTAATATTTTTTGTTTGAATGAATATTTCCTAATTTTAACTATAACCAAATAAATATCAAACATATACATTAATTCATATAATTTTTTTTATGTTACAATAATATGAAGTTACCTAATTATCTTATTTAGACAGACACATTAATTATAATATAATATTACATAAAAAATAAAATAAAAAATTGATTGTAAAAATCAATAAAAATGAACATGTTTTCCACTTTATTACAATTTCCTACCTTTCTAAGATATTAACGTTTAAACATTTGATAATATGTCATTATCCGATAATTTGAGGTAAGATGTAATTATCGTAAGATGTAAATTTTGACGTTGGGATCAATCCGATCTTTAAACCTTGCACTACTCACCAAATGGTTATGGAAATTGAAAAGTGAGTCAAACTCATTCTGGGCACAGGGGACTACATAACCTGAATGGCGGCCATGCTCAGTTCTAGCAAAAGAGTCGGTGGACTAGAGTATGGAAAAATATTGTGAAAAGCAAAGATGCACTTGATAAAATAAATATTTCTCTCGAGGAGGTAATGCAACTAGGGGAGTCAAGGACTACCTGGACATCACCGTTTGTTGTGGATGGTGAATTTTGCATGGCTACCCTCCGGGATAGAATAGAAAGGGCATCCTTCCCGGTATGCGATGGTGTATTCCCATGGCTCAAGACAATCCCATTAAAAGTATTGGGCTTTGTGTGGCGGGAAAAACAAAATCATATTCCTTCGGCTGAAGCTCTTAAGAATAGAGGAGTTACAATGCTTTCGACTTTGTGTAGTGCTTGTCGTGAGGCGGAAGAATCGGGGGATCATATTTTGGTGTCATGCTCAATAGCAAAGGGTGTATTCCAGTCGATTTTCCAATGGTGTAATATCCGGGCAGGTGATTTTCAATCAGTCTCAAGTATCATTGTCTTTGCATCTAGATGAGGGAACTACACCAAAATAAGAAAAAAAAATTCACATCGATTGTGTTCGGAACCCTATGGTGGTTATGGAAAGCCAGGAATGAAAGAACTTTTAAAAAACATTGTTATGAATTGGCGAAAATTATCTCTGATGTAAAAGCTCATACCTATGTATGGGTTAAACATAGAGGAGGATATGATAAATTAGATTGGAATCATTGGGTTAATTCACCCTTTCTTTGTAACTGAAAAATATAATAGCACCTGTACTACCTTCTTGTTAGTAAGGTATGATATATAATATTTCTTTTGTCGTTTCAAAAAAAACATGACATACTAATTTATATTTTAACTAGGTAGTTTTTTCGGATTTTTGTTCTTTTTATATGGCCTTTGTTGCAAAAATCTTTGTCAGGTAATTATTACTGATGTTGGCATATGTGTGGATTATTATTATTCATATGAAACATCCCAAAAATACGGTCCCAAAAATTTTGTTTTAAACCATTTAATAAACCACAGTTATCAAAACATTTCATCAAAATATAAGTCAAAGTATTTCAAAACATTATCAGAGTACCATATCAAAAAATTAGAGTAAACATCTCAGGCTAAATCATCATGGTGTGTGCAACGCAGTCATCCCGAGCTCTTCCCTCTGCTACTAGAAATACCTAAAACCAAAACTGAAAACCGTAAGCACAAAGTTTAATGAGTCTCCCCAAACTACCACATACCATACACATAATCACATAACCACATACATTGGGCCTAGCCCGCTACATTGGACCCCGTATGGCATCGGACGGATCCAACATCAAGCCCCACCTGGCACCGAGTCCCACTCGGTATACAAATTTGTTTCTACCAGGCACTGCCTGTCTCTGGACCCCTCCCGCTATACACATACAAACATATAATCATAATCATAATCATAATCATGCTAGTACATAACAGACAAACACAACACTATAACTGCTAGTCTCAAGGCCCCACCTATCTTGGGCCCGCCCCTACTCTGCTAATAGTGAGATATGGAACCCTATTCACACTCAGCTAGTGATGAGATACGGGCCCCCACCCACACTCACCTCCCTACCAGGTACACACAAGTATCATAAAAACAACAAGTATAACTAAACATGCATTCCTTCCTCGGGTACCACCCGACATCGAACCGTAGTTCGGAAATATACATATAAACCTTCCTCGAGCCTCGCCCGACATCGAAATGTAATTCAGAAGCATATAAACTACCTCAGGCTAACCTCGGCGTTGTATCTAAATCCAATATACACTAACATACATAAACGGACCGACATTGGTGTCTTAGACCCGTTCCTAAGGGAGAAAACTCACCTCACAAGCTAACTGTAGAATCCTGTGAATAAACCTCTCGTTGCTAGCTGGCAGATCCTCGAACTGCTGATCTCTTGACTCCCTGAGCTACCATTAACAAAATAACAATTAGTCCAAACCAACAATCCTCCTTAGGATAAAATAGCCATTTTACCCCTTATCTAAATTGGTCCAAAACTAAGGCCAAAAAACCATAATATGAAAGGTCTAATACTAAGTAGACATCCCAAGCCCGCTAATGGCCCACTAATGGCCTAATTTGCTAAATTAAGCTCAATCCTTCTGATGGGCCTTACCCTAAGCCCAAACATATTTTGGCCCAAATTATCTGATTTATGATGGCCCACCAAGGCCCAAAGAAACAAATTCCAAAGCATGGCCCACCCCGAGGCCCAAAACACGCCAAGCCTGTCACACCCCCAAACCGTCAGAAAAACAACGGTGGAAACGTCCGGGGTGGCGACGTCATACATAGTATCACAATAATCGTATCATAGAAATCAAAGTAAACACAACCATTACATTACAATGTGAATATTAACATATGTTTGAAAACATAGTTTGTACATAACATTGTAAAACAAAAGATAAAGACGAGACTCCAAAAAAATGCTCTGTCTTCTCCAAAAGCTGGGAAGGTACTTGTTTATCGTTGTCCTGAGAATACAAGCGATTTCGAAAACATATCAGCATAAAGCTGGTGAGTTCATAAGCATGTTTTTGTATTGAAAACTAGTCACTGAATTTGTATAAATGTTTTCTTTACATTATAAGTAAACACCGTTTGTATCGAAAACCGTTGCTACCAAGTTCTGAAATATGTATGCGTGCTTACCAAGAACATCCAATATTTTCTAACATGTTTGTTGGTTTCTGTATGAAAAGTACTTTTTGTTTGAAAACCCTGGCTACCACCAGTATGTAATGTATGATTGTTCGGAAACCATGGTTACCGCCAGTATGTATAGTAGTTTTATTACTTAAAATAAAACTATAAAAGAAGGAAATCCCGTAAACAATGATTAGTTTATACTTATTATGAGTCGTATAACCATACTAATATGATTGATGACCCCCTTGACGTTTCTCCAGGCGTCGCACGATTTCAAAATTTGTCACCCAAGGCGTGCCCGCCTAACTGTAGCTAACAGTTCAGGTGTGGGATTGTCGGTCCCGAATAGATCTATTCACAAATTTCACGCTCTCCCTCCAGGAGACTCTGGTTATACTACCGGAGAGGATTTATTGGTACCCCGAGGGGCAAAATGAAGATAGTCTCACAATCATGTATTAACTAGTTTACGTGTTTGTTCGGTTGTTCTTGAGTTCGAAATCGTTTGTAACGATGTAGAGTGTAAATAATTATACATAAAATAATTATTTAGCATGATACTCTAGTTTTGTATTCGTAGTAATGGATAACTAAATCTGACATAGTTTATATGTTGGACTTGCATGAAGTTTGAATCTGTAAGACTGGTAATAAAATCCCAAGCTATACCTATTATAGTTTGAATGGTTGTTACGTTCGTGTATGGTTGTGGAAACTATGCAATTATGATTAGAAAACATCCCTTATGCTCCGCATATTACAAAAGGGATAATTGTATCTAAATGTTTGATAGAAAATAGTTGTGATTGCATCAGTTTTTAAGTTATGAAAACTTCTTTGTTTAGCTTGTATTCCCCCCCGAAAACATGAAAAACTCGGAAAAGTGTAGGGGTATGAACTCACAGTTTAACGTAGGATTCGAGTGTACGATCGATATGAGTGTTGAGTGTCAACGGATGTTCTGAACGCAAGTGGACCCTATTAATCATATGGTAACACATATACGTATTAGATTAGGTTATTTCATGACTAATCATGACGGGAAACCACCCTAAGGTCTTGGAAATGCTTGTACTAAGTGTTCTAGGTTCCATACGTAGTGATCCTTGTAAAATTAAGGCCAAATATGAGCATTAGAGTGGGTGTATGGCCATAAAGGTGAGTGTGCGGCCAGGGAGTGCGGCCAGACTTGTGTGTGCGGCTGCACACAGGGGTGTGCAGCCGTACAGGGGGTGTGTGTGGCCGTATACAGGAGTGTGCGGCCGTACACTCCTCATTAGTGCCCGAATTGTCGATTTTGAGGTGTTTTTGAGGCGTTCTTGTGCTAATACCAAGTCCTACTAGTAAATGAAGGCCAAACTCTTCACTTTGGAGAGTTTTAGGGTGTGTGCGGTCACCTTATGAAGGTGTGCGGACGCACTCCTTCAAAGGATGAAGAACACGAAGAACACTATGAGTTTTAGGCTTAGATTTAGGTCTCTTACCACTATAATAAGCTGAATGGTGAAGTAGTTCACGTTTTTGAGACCTTAAGAGTGTTCTTGGATGAATTTTTTAGAGAGAGAAAGTAGAGAGATAGTAGTGTGCAGCCAAAGAAGAAAAAGTGAATGAAAGGGGGTTCTCTACTATATATATAGGGTCAGGTGTGTGGCTGGGGGAATGTGCGGCTGGGTGTGCGGCTGGCTGCCCGCACACTCGGGTGTGCGGCCGCACACACATACTTTGGTGTGATTGTCTTGATTTTGAGATGCTACACACTTTCTAACCCTTCTTAAGACTCATATCTAGGTTATACTAAGCATAAAGCACTCATATGGACCCACAATTTGCTAAAAGATGATAAATCCGAGTTTAATATTGATTTACGGATCAATTGCACAGGATAAAAGTTTCAGGTTGTCACAAAGCCCATATCTGTTGAGTACGAAGGGTGTACTCCTCTGTACGCTAAGCGTACTGGCTGAATGGTGTGTATGGTGCGCGTACATGTATTTACGCCCAACGTACTTCTCTGTTAAGTCACTTTTCCCATTAAGCACTTATTACTTTATTCTAAAGGGTATAATCATAGATCCAGGTCCTCTTCAACGTCTTAATCCACAAAGTCACTAACTTGGTGACTTCACATGACCCAACTAAGCCCAAGCTCCAATAATGGTATTCTATTTCCATGAAAGTGATCTTAACCCATGCGTGAACCCATTAAGACATCCAAGATGGCAACTTTCTTCCTTAGGGACTCATTTGGCACTGAGAGTGACAACTCTAATCCTAGGAATCGGATTTTAACCATAAAGCTCTATTCTTGGGACCAAAATGGTCCAAAACATCACTAAACTAGGTCTAAGCATACTTGAGGAAAGTTCAAGGCTTTATACCTCGAGGTGATCTGAAATGGAACAACAATCTTGGATCTACAACATCTCCTTTGAACCACCACCTTGCTTTGCTCTTCACTTGCTTGGAAAATGTCTTCACAACACCAAAATGCTCTTTAATGGCCTTCTAAGCTCCAAGAACATTCAAGGAAGGATTAGGGTTTCATGGTGGTTGTCTAAGAATGAGAGGGAGGCTGATATGTAGGGCATTATGTTCTTTATATAGTGCTTAGCCCTAAAATTAGGGTTTAGCGACTCTGAGCGTACGTTGGGCGTACTCCTCCCACACCTACGTCCACTTACTTCTCTACACTGGGCATACCCCCAGCTTACAATGGGAATACTTCCGTGCTGGCCACCTTGCATGCATGGTACCTTCTTGGCATTTTTCTCAATTAGGGACCAATATTGCCAATAACTTCAAAGTGCTATAACTCCTTCATTCTAAGTTCGTTTCTGACGAACTTTATATCCATGAAAAGGTGGCGGGAAACCCTACGCTCCTAGCTATACCCCAATCCTAAAACCTTATGAATAAGACACGAGACCCATAAAAGACCAAATCATCACATTTCGCCTATACCCTTGGCCTCCGAAGCCACCACTGAGTACTTTCAAAACTGGGTGTTACAACTCTCCCCCACTTAAATTAGATTTCGTTCTCAAAATCGCTCCTTACTCACACCTGAATCCAACTAATGATATGAGGAACGCAACTGATGGTTCTACACGCAATCCATTCTTCTCAAAACAACCGAAAACCAATCGAACTTCCATCCCGAAGGAAGTGAACTTCAGCTTCAGCAAATCACTTCTGCTTCTTCAGATTCCAAATCCATGCTGGTCTATCTCCCTGATAGACTGCCCACACATAACTATCTGTAGGACAATTATACTTGACAGAAGGGTCAGATAATCATTCGAGTATAGGATTCATCCATGCAACAGTTAGACTCAAACGAGAGTTTCACAACAGAGTCAAATCAATTACTATGAGATTATTTAATCCAGCTGTAAGTGTCTTCGCTCTTTCGATCCGCAAGCTACCCTACACACAAGAACCCTCATAATCATTACTTCTGCCCGAACATCACGTTGTCTCTTATCTACCTTCCAAAGGAACTGGGACCTCCCAGGTCCAAAATTATTTGTCTACTATCTAGAATACCGGATTCCACCCGGTTATTGAACCAATGAACACCCTCTCAGTCGCTCCCAGCGACTTCCGACGAAACTTAGGCTATCGAAACCGCTCTATCCACATTGCCACTCTTGGATCTATAAATCCTGGAATCCTCGATCTTATATCTCGAACCCTCATATCTTCCAGGTCCCACCTGCCTTAATATGATCGAAGGGGCCGCGCCCACGGGTCTCACCCAAACCGCACTACATAGTGACCTTGCTCCCAGGTCTCACCTGTCTAGGGCTACGTAGGTACCACTTCACCTTGAATCCTATCTAGCTATCCTTTCCTGATTCTGATCACACTAACTAGGAGATACGGGTCTCGCCCACACTCTGCTGACTAGGAGATACGGGTCCCTCACCCACACTCTGCTAACTATGAGATACGAGCCCCACCCACACTCTACTAACTAGCCGCTAATGAATTTTGCTGCTATCCCACGGTCTTACAGCATTTCCTACGCTGGTCATGCACACGATCTGACATCCTGACTGAATTCACGTTCTGATGACAATTTCCTCAACCTGATTTCCTAAATCCAATTATCGAACATCAAAAGACGCGAATCCTACGTTGGGAAATTCCCAAACTCCCAAATCATATACTCCTAAACCAATCAGCCACTTGGGCTGCCTTCCTTCTTGACGAGAATTCGAACCCACTTTAAATCCACACTTCCTTTGGTTCCTGAACCCTTGGAGAACTCTACCCTAGTTTGGTTCAACTAACATCTTACCGCACATCCGACTGAAAAGATCTTCAATCCTTCGTATCATCCAGTGATCAATCTTACTGACAAACAACACTTACCATTGTTAGTGTTCCAAAAGTAACCAACACTAAAGCAGTATGACCCCTGAAGACTGTCGGAACACTTCCCGGGTCCCAATCACACTTGCTACAACTACCGTATCCTGAAAACCCATCTTATACGGAGACATCCCCATACTCCTACCCTAAGACCCATGGTATGCAGATGGCATATAATTCTAACATAAACAGGAACTATAATCCCAAGATACAAATACTCATATGGATGCGAGAAAATAACAATAAAATCATAAATAAAAACTGATAGGAAAGCAAAAGATACGCACCTGCAACATCGGAAGCTGCTTGTGTCTCCTATGTAATCAACTGGAAAGCCCTGCTCCTAGCCTCAGGCGCCTCTGACTGGCCCTGACGGCCGTCTGTGATCCTCAATGTCGCAGGGGCAGGTGCTATCACCTGTCCCACTGTAGCCAAACTCGAACATTAGGCCTTATTGTAGCCCTGTTGACTGCAATGGAAACAGATCAGGTCTGATCCCTATGTGGTGGTACCGGTACAATCCCTGCTAAAATGACCAATCTGACCGCACTTGAAGAAACCAGAATCACCACCACTACCGCTCATACACACACCCTCATGTATCCTTCCGCACTTGCCACAGCGGCTACGATCCTGATGACCTCTTGATCTAGAATCTGATGTCTTGGGCCTCTTGCCCGATCCCGCGGATGTCTCCACCTCGTCTGGTTTCCTCTTCCTATTTACCTTTAAGTCAATCTCCCTCTCCCTAGATCGAGCGATCATATCCTCCAGTGTCTTGCAACTAGACTGGTTCACAAACTGTCTAATTTCGCTCCTTAACATCTCGTGGTACCGAGCCTTTTTCATCTCCTCGTTCGCCACATATTGCGGAACAAGAAGGGCTCTCTCTCTGAACTTGGAGGTGATCTCCGCCACTGTCTCTATAGTCTGTTGGAGGTCTTGGAACTCCCGTGCTAACTGTTGCACCTCAATAACTGGTGTAATCTAGGCCTTAAACCTAGCCAAGAAGTCACCCCACGTCATCGCTTCCAACACGGCATCATCTCCAGTATCATGCCCAACCTCCTCCCACCAATTACATGCTCTGTACTTCAGAATACATGAGGCGAGTCGGACCTTGTCCCCCTCGGGACACCGGCTAGAACGGAAGGCGTTGGCGACATCTGCTAACCACCGGCTACTAGCAATAGGGTCCTTAGCCCCATGATAGTATGGATCTCCACACACTCTGAATTCTAAACGTCAATGTGCGCGCCCCCATCATGGCCGCTATCTCGGTGCGAATTGCACCCAATATCTCGTCCAAAATCTCCATAATTCCCTCCTTGACCATACCAAAGATCACATGAGTCTAGTCTAAAATACCGCACGTAATCTCAGCTGAAATAAACTCTCTTGTATGCTCATCTAGCTTCCCGGCTCCAGAGCCTGAGCCCGATCCCTCACCGGCACCTGAACTGCCCATTGGTCAGCCACGTAATGTCACCATGCTGCAACATATCATAACATCCATCAAAATACTCATCACTATTGAGGGATCACACACACACACTACAAGTTTCTCGGTTTCATCTCAGTCTTCCTTAATTCGAGTACGGATCCTCTGCTTTCAGTAGTATGGGTCCATACTACCTTCCACATCTATCCGTACTTTCTTCAAGAACTGCCTTGACTCCACCAAGTCCCTTCTACTACTACTGCTTCACGTGCTAATCTCATCCTAGGCTTTCCCTAGGGTAATCATCAACCCACTCTCCGCCATCAGCTGCATAAGAAGTCCCTGCTATCTCCCCCTAACTAGCTCAAGAATACTATTACATATTACTAAGACTAGATAATTCTTTGAATGAGAGGTCTGTTAGATTAGGTGTCTAAGCCCATAACTATTTTGGTATGTACTTGACCCGATTATGAGCATGGTCCTTTTGGGTTGCCTTCACCTTAGCAACTAATAGGATGAATTATGGAGAAAGAAGATTTATTATGATTTATTAATGTATTATAAGAATAATATATTAATTGAGAAATCATATTATTTAATCAGTATTGATCAATAATTAATTTGGAATTAATTTTGTGATCAAAAGAGACTGATTAAATTAACAGGGATTGATTATATAAATCAGTAATATTTGTAGTTTGGGCTCATGGACCTTATTGGTATAGGGTGGACGAAATCTCTATGAGAGTCCATAAAGATTTCGTCCAAGGCTTGTCCATTAAGGAGTCCATATGTTGCTTAGGGCCTAAGCAAGGGAATTAGGGTTTCCAAGTTGATAACCCTAGAATCCTCAACTATAAAAGGAACCCCAAAGGCTCCCAAAAACGTCTCAATGTTTTCTTGAAGAGTCCTAGACGTTTTTGAAGGCTCTTCATCTCTCTCATATTCTTCTTTGTTGCTAGTGGTGTTTGTGACTCCATTAAAGGTGCAAAAATCGGGGCACTAAGCTTTCAAGAGTTAAGGACTTTGTGGATTGTTCTTGTTATTGCTACATAACAAGTAAGGCAAGGTTTCTAACCCTAATTATATGTCAATTTCGAAATATGTATACTAGACATTAGGGTTTATAGCTTTGGATGATTATTGCATGTAGATTTGTGTGTGCACATGTCTTGGAGATGAAGTCACACATTAACAAGTTGGGAATGTTGGGTGTCATTGTCTCAAGGAAGTTGGTTGTTGACTTGGTTCTTTAATCACTTCTCGGATCATATAGTGAGTTCATTAGAGAGTACTATATGATGGACCACAACGTGACCCTCATTGATCTTACATATTTGTTTATTGTTGCTGAATCAGCAATGATTTGGCACACCGGTAAAGCAAATTTGGCGGGTAGGTCAACCTCCCAAACTTCCATGGATATTGAAGATGACAACATTCGAAGTCCAGAAAAGTCTTCTCTTCCCAATGGAAAGGGATCGGCCATGGTTAAACCGTTTCACCGGATGGTAAAGAGAAATGTTGAATCTGAGATTGTCCCATGTGCTATTCCAAAAGAGTCTGGTTGCTTCTACTGCCAAGAGAAGAGGCATTGGATGCGAAGCTGCCATATCTACCTGAAGGATCGCGAAGATGGGAAAGTCAAGATGTATGACTCTACTTCCAGTAAATCCACTATCTAACTCTCTTAAGTTCCTATTTGTAGATTCTTAATACATGATGTGATAAGATTACATTTTGATGTTGTGTAGGATCAAAGAAAAGAAAGGAAGCTTAAAAGAAAGAGTGAGTTGAGTCTGATCGCGAAGAAATAGATTTCGATCGCATGGTTCGATGATCGAATTTATGAGTTACTGCTTAGGAGTTAGATAGATTGCTTAGAAATATTTAGTAACATATTTTTCATTTGTAATTGCGTTGTAAGGACAAGTTTTTCCGCACTTTTATAAATAAAATAAATTTTTTTTCTCTTATTTATATATCCTTGCAATGGCATTTGGGAAAATTGATGTTTGTATGTTTCTATTGATAACAATATTGAAAAGTGTAACGACCCAAATTTTTCAAAGAAATTTGTCATTTTTTTTAATTAGTCAAACACATTTGCATAACCAAGAAATCCAAACACAATTGTTTTCAAAACCACGTTCAATACAATATTATTCAAAAACATCAGCATGTCCCTAAATTGTATCAATGGAAGAGAGATATAGTGTACGTCGTGCCATCACGCCTTGCCCTTTACCTTAGGCCCAGATGTACCTGGAAAAATCAACAACCTGTAAGTGAAATGCTTAGTGAGTCCCCAGAGCATACCACACACTACACATACATATAACCTGTTAGCTAATTAAAGCTACACACAGATCACATAAGCCATGCATACAACAGATAAGGATGTTGAGGGCTCGTCCCCAGGGTCTTACTCCAGGATGCCATGGGATCCCCACATGGTCTTACACCTAAGTGCCATGGACTCTCCCATGGTCTTTGATAGGAAAGACATGGGCTCTCCTCATGGTCTTACATCCAGGTGTCATGGGCTCTCCCATGGTCTTCCATATAAAACACACAATCACATAGCATATCAAACATAGAATAACTAATACATATATCATGATCACATAATGGGCCGGACTTGGTGCCTTAGACCCATTGGTATGGTGAGGAGTCTCACCTATGTCCGCTAAAATACAAAAGCTGCTCTACTAACAGTCTGAAACCTCTCGTGCTCCAGAAGCTCCTCAAGGTCGACAATAAGCAAATTCTTGAAGCCAAGTGACACTCCAAGCTCCCTTGGCAACTTCTTCTTGGATGAACACTAAAAGAGCCACAAATGCACTCTTAAAGCGCAAGCTACACTCACAAATTATATTAGAGTTTTTCAGGGGCGTTTGAAGGTGAAGGAGGCTGATAGAGGTGAGGTTCAAATTAGTTAAGGATGTTTATATAGGTCTAAAGTCCATTTTTTAGGGTTGGAACATGATTGCACGTACGCCCAGTGTACTCCTGGTACGCCCAGCATATGTGTTGCTCCTCCGTGTTCCTCCTCACCAAGTACGCTAAGCGTACTCATAAGTACACCCAGAGTACTTAAGGGTCTCTCATGGCAAAATCAAGATACTTCAAGGGCTATAAAGTCATACCTGATTTGGGTGTTACAACTCTCCCCCACTTGGACTAGACTTCGTCCCCGAAGCCCGTAGCTACAAACAAATCGGGGTAATGCTCCCGCATCTCCTCCTCTGGCTCCCAGGTCCATTCGGAACCCTTTCGGTGCTGCCATTGCATCTTTACCAATTTCGCCTCCGTGTTCCGAAGACCCTTCGTCTTCCAGTCTAATATGGCTACCGGCCTCTCCATATAATTTAGGCTCCCATCCACCCGAATATCATCTAAGGAAATGACTGCGGACTCATCAGCAGCACACTTCCGAAGTTGAGACACATGGAAGGTATTGTGAATATGACTAAGCTCCTCTAGCAGCTCTAAACGATACACCACCTTGCCCACTCGGGCCGAGATCCTGAATGGGCCTATAAATCGAGGCCCAACTTACCTATCTTTCGGAACCTGGTAATCCCTTTCCAGGGCGGCACCTTCAGCAGTACAAAGTCCCCCACATGGAACTCAAGTTATGATCGACGCTGATCAACATAACTCTTCTGGCGGCTCTGTGCGACTCGCAACTAGTCGCGCACCTGCTGAATCAATTTAGTAGTCTTGAGCACTACCTCGGTGCTCCCCATGACCCGATGCCCAACCTCGTCCCAACACACTGGGGTCCTGCACCTCCGACCATATAACATCTCAAATGGGGCTCGGTCAATACTAGCATGATAACTATTGTTGTATGAGAACTCTGCCAACGGGAGATATGTATCCCAACTCCCTCCAAAATCCAGTACGCATGCCTGAAGCATGTCCTCCAGCATCTGGATTGTCCTGTCACTCTGAACGTCGGTCTGAGGGTGGTATGTTGTACTGAAATGTAGTTGAGTGCCCAGTTCCTCGTGAAACTTCGTCCAAAACCTAGAAGCGAACCGAACATCCCTGTCGGAGACCACAAACACGGGCACCCCGTGTCTAGCCAACACCTCGCGTACATAAATGTCTGCCAACTTCTCCGTGGATATACTCTCGGAAATCGGAATAAAGTGGTCACTCTTTGTCAGCCTGTTCACAATCACCCATATAGCGTCCACTCCCCTCACCTTCCTAGGCAACTTTGTGATGAAGTCCATGGTGATATATTCCCACTTCCACATGGGAATGGGTAGTGGTTGAACCTTGCCATGAGGCCGCTGATGCTTGGCATTGACCTTCCTGCATGTCAACCATCGCTCCACGAACCAAGCGATTTCCCGCTTCATGTAGGGCCACCAATAACTCAGCCTCAAGTCCCTATACATTATTGTAGCTCCTGGGTGTATAGAGAACTTGGACTTGTGCGCTTCCTCTAATAACCTCTGTCTCACTCCCCCTGTCACTGGTACCCATACTCAGCCACACTGAGTCAAAAGGTCACGGCTATCCTTGACAAACAAAGGATATTGTCCCCAAATTTTCTCTGTCTTCCAGTTCTCCTTCTTTGCCCCCTCGACCTGGGCCTCCCTTATCATCTCCAACAAAGGCGAAATCATGATCATCCTCATACAAATGTCCCTAATCGGGGACCCCGCCGTCTTGCGACTCAATGCATTGGCCACCACGTTGGCCTTCCCTGGGTGGTATAGAATCTTGCAATCATAATCCTTCAGCACATCCAACCACCACCTGTCGCAAGTTGAGGTTCTTCTGATCCATCAGATACTTCAGACTCTTGTGATCGGTATATATAGTGAACCGCACTCCATATAAATAGTGCCTCCAAATCTTGAGGGCAAACACAGCTGCCCCCAATTCCAGGTCATGAGTGGGGTAATTCACCTCACGAGGCTTTAACTACCTCGAGGCATAAGCTATCACATGCCCCCTCTACATCAGTACTGCACCTAACCCTGAGATCGACGCATCGTGGTACACCACCAAATCCGCTAACCCCTCAGGAAGTACTAGAATCGGAGCCTCGCATAACCTCCGTCTCAGGGTCTCAAAAGCCATCTGTTGATCCGCACCCCACCGAAAATTCACATTTTTCTTGTTCAAGCAGGTCAAAGGCACGACAATCTAGGAGAAGTCCTGGATAAATCTCCGATAGTAGCCCGCTAAGCCAAAGAAACTACGAATCTCTGATGCATTGCTCGGTACTTCCCACAGCATCACCGCCTCAACCTTGGCTGGATCAACCGAAATACCTTCCTGATTGATGACATGCCCCCAATAACTATACTTCCCGCAGCCAGAAATCACACTTGGTGAACTTCGCAGAAAGTTTCTTCGCCCTCAGGGTCTCTAATACTTCCCTCAAATGCTGCTCGTGCTGGTCCCTGTTCTTAGAGTAGACCAAAATATCATCGATAAAAACAATCACCGACCAATCCATCATCGGCCTACACACTCTGTTCATGAGGTCCATGAATGTTGATGGGGCATTGGTGAGTCCGAACGGCATCACCACAAACTTACAGTGCCCATATCGAGTCATGAATGCCGTTTTCAATACATCCACATCCTGAATCCTCATCTGATGATACCCAAACCACAGATCAATCTTGGAAAACCAAGACACACCATGAAGTTGATCAAACAAATCATCGATTCTCGGCAACGGATACCGGTTCTTCACCGTTAGTTTGTTCAGTTCCCTATAATCGATGCACATCCTATGAGATCTCTCCTTCTTTTTCACAAAAAGGATCGGTGCTCCCCACGGGGAACTGCTCGGATGAATGAACCCTCGGTCTAGCAGTTCCTGAAGCTTCACAGACAACTCCTGCATCTCTGGTGGCGCCAACCAATATGGTGCCCTTGCTATATGAGCGGCACCTGGAACCAAGTCGATACGAAACTCCACCTGCCTCTCCGGAGGCACCCCTGGAAGCTCTTCGGGGAAAACATCCCGAAAATCCTGTACAACTGGCACACTGCACACATCTGTCGTGGTCTCTACCCTCGTATCCAAGATATAAGCCAAAAATCTCATGCAACCCTACTGTAAAAACCTCCGAGCCCTCGCAGCCGAACAAAGGGTCAGTCCCTACGAGGCCCTCTCACCATGAATAACCAGTTCTCCCCCACTTGGGGTTCGAACCCTCACCAACTGGCGCTCACAATCGATCATGGACCCGTTGGTCCCCAACCAATCCATCCCGACAATCACCTTCAGCCCTCGCAACGGTATTGGGACTAGGTCGACACGAAAGCTCTCTCCAACCACATTTAGGACACAGTCCCGATACACCCTCGCAGCACTAACGGTTTGGTCATCTGCAATCTCCACCTCGAGTGGGGAATCCGGAGCTCCGGGCACGTCCTAGAACTTCTTGCTTAGCGCAAGAGATACGAACGATCGGGTAGCCCCCAAATCAAACAAAACATGCGTCATCATACCATTGACCAAAAAGGTCCCTATACAAGCATACTACATAAGTCATACAAGTCATAATGAGCAGAGAATAATAGATACGTACTAGCCACAATGTCTGGTGCTGCCCGAGCCTCCTCGGTGGTCAACTGGAATGCGCGGCTCTTCACCCCCAGGACTTCCGCCTTGATAGGGCGGCCATCAGTAATCCTCATCGTGGCGGCGCAGACGCCGCCACCGCTCCTCCCCCTCCCTGCAACTTTGGACAATCGGCCCACTTGTGGCCGGTCTGGTTGCAGTGGAAGCAAATCAAGCCCTTCTTGGGGCAATCCCTGATCACGTGGCATGATTGGCCACAAGCATAGCATCCCGAGACTGCCCCTCGGCAAGCCCCATTGTGTAGTTTTCTGCACTTGGCACACTGGCCCCGGTCCTGCTGGCTCCTGCTAAAAGTATCTGAGGTCTTAGGCTTCTTAGCCTGACCCACTGCTGTCTGTGCCTGCTCCGGTTTCTGTTTGGTGCGGAAATCTAACTCCATCTCCCGTTCTTGGACCTTTTCCACCATCTCATTCAGGGTTTTGCACCCTGTAAGACTCACAAACTCCTGGATATCATCCCTCATCATGGAATGATATCTCGTCCTCATCTGTAGCGTACTGTGGGATCAACAAAGCTCGTTCCCGAAACTTGGTGGTGATCTCCGCCACAGTCTCGGTGGTCTCCTGAAGGTCGTGAAACTCCCTCACCAACTGTTGCACCTCAATAAGTGGTGGGAACTCTGCATCGAATCGCCGAAAAAACTCGTCCCACATTATCTCTACCACACCAGCCGCTCCCACCTGACTGGTCACCACTCCCCACCAATCTCGGGCTCTGTCTATTAGCATACATGACGCAAAACCCACCATGGCCGCATCCGGACAAGAACACGTGCGCACGGCATTTTCGATATCCGCCACCCAGCGTCGGCTAACAATGGGGTCCCTGACCCCAAGAAACACCGGTGCCCCGCACGCCTTGAACTCCCGGAACAAGGGAGTTCAAGTCCCAACCTGACCCGCAACAACCTTAGCCTCGAATGCCCTGAGTCTCTCCTCCATAATCTCCATCATGCCCTCCTTGACCGTCCCGAAAATGACTGGGGTCGCGTCAAGGATGCCCCTGGTAACCTCTGCTGCAATGAGCTCGCGCAGCCTCTCATCGATGACATCAGCATTATCGCCTGATCTTGCCCTAGACCCAGACCCCGATCCTGATCCTCGTGCTCCAAATCGTTTCACCACCATGCTGGACTGAAATATCATAAATTACAATGATCAGGATTTCCATATAAGGGATCTTCCCACACTGGTCCTCCTTGAAATCGTCAGACCTAACATTGGTTCGGTTATAGGTCCTGTGCTTTCAGTAGTATGGGCTCAATACTACCTTCCCCACCTACCTATACCTTTCCCCAATTCCCTACCTGACAACCCCAATTTGTCCCAAACTAAACCACATTCCACAAACTACCACGTACATCAAATCTCAGGTTGTCCTAAGATTTATTCTACTCACATCAATCAAGCCAATCATGACAGGTTGCCTTTATGCATGCAAATTGTACACAGAAAAAGGGTCAAATAGACTTTCGAATTAAAGATTCCACCCTAGGACCACAACCAAACAAGGAATAGGAAATAAGGCCAAATCGATCATTCTGAGGCTATAAGCACCTAACCGTATACAATTTAAAAGCATACACATAGCAAGTTCCATATAATCAACAAAACTCAACTATCAGTATAACATGGCTAACATATTGGGGGAACAACTTACTTGGCTCGTCTGATCACGCGCGTTGCACTCTCATCTTTTCATTTCTTTTTGAAAGCCCTTTTTAAGTTACTTTTTGAAAACAATTTTACCATTTCCTTAGTTTGAGTCCTGACACACTCGAGAGTGTGCCTGAATCCCTCAAACCAAGGCTCTGATAGCAACTTGTAACGACCCAAATTTTTCAAAGAAATTTTTCATTTGTTTTAATTAGTCAAACACATTTGCATAACCAAGAAATCCAAACTAATTGTTTTCAAAACCACGTTCAATACAATATTATTCAAAAACATCAGAGTGTCCCCAAAATGTATCAATGGAAGAGAGATAGAGTGCACGCTGCGTCATCACGCCTTACCCTTGCCCTTCGGCTCAGATGTACCTAAAACAATCAACAACCTGTAAGCGAAATGCTTAGTGAGTTCCCCAGAGCATACCACACACTACACATACACATATCCTGTTAGCTAATTAAAGTTACACACATATCACATAAGCCATGCATACAACAGATAAGGATGTCGTGGACTCGTCCCTAGGGTCTTACTCCAGGATGCCATGGGCTCCCCACATGGTCTTACACCTAAGTGCCATGGGCTCTCCTATGGTCTTTGATAGGAAAGCCATGGGCTCTCCTCATGGTCTTCCATACAAAACACACAATCGCATAGCATATCAAGCATAGAATAACTAATACATATATCATGATCACATAATGGGCCGACCTTGGTGCTTTAGACCCATTGGTATGGTGAGGAGACTCAACTCTGTCCGCTGAAATACAAAAGCTACTCTCCTAACAGTCTAAAAACTCCCGTGCTCCAGAAGCTCCTCAAGGTCGACAATAAGCAGATTCTTGAAGCCAAGTGACACTCCAAGCTCCCTTGGCAACTTCTTCTTCTTGGATGAACACTAAAAGAACCACAAATGCACTCTTAAAGCTCAAGCTACACTCACAAATGATATTAGGGTTTTTCAGGGGCGTTTAAAGGTGAAGGAGGCTGATAGAGGTGAGGTTCAAAGGAGTTAAGGATGTTTATATATGTCTCAAGTCCGGTTTTTAGGGTTTGAACATGTTGGCATGCACGCCCAGCGTACTCCTGGTACACCCAACGTACGTGTTGCTCCTCCGCCTTACTCCTCACCAAGTACACTAAGCGTACTTATAAGTATGCCCAACGTACTTAAGGGTCTTTCATGCCAAAATCAAGATACTTCAAGGTCTATAAAGTCATACCTGATTTGGGTGTTACAAAAAGGATGTGGTTCTTAGTTATGTTATTTGTGGTAGTGTCGAAAATATACCAAATAAGGAAGATTCTCATTACCCAAGTTTCAATTGGACGGAAACTTGGAATCATGCGACTTGTATTGTATGATGAATGAGAACCCACATATTTGGGAAATTAAGATTGATTCGTTGATTACATAAGTATGTGAGTCAAGTGAAGGACTAGGGATCTAGTACACATTGTTGTGCACTAAGTTAAGTCCACCACAAAGAACGATAAGAATATTCACCATGATTTGCTAAAAGTTTGGTAAATATGGTTATGCTTACAAGATTAACTGTAATTCTGAATGATTGAAAAGGTTTCAAGGAATAGCAGAACGAATAGGAAGAATCAATTAGACAGAAAGATAAAAGTTTCTCCAATCTGAAAAGAATGAAGAGTACTTAAGTATCGTGTTTTATGATTAAATTAATGATTGTGAAACCGTCTCACAATTGATCATCTAAGGACACCTTAGTGCACTAGTATGGCTAAGAAGAGGAATCGAAAATTGTTGAAATGATTAATCAAAAGGTGAATCATACTTTATTCCAAAATCGAGTCTTAGAATCGTACTCCAAGATTGTGCCTTGAGTGACATCATTTTAAGAAAGTTTATAACACACATCAAATATGGAGTAGAAAATTTTCTTACTCTTGCACATTTAAAATTTGTAATTTGTGATGTCATGGATAAAACAAAGACCAACTAAGACCAATTGTGTAAAGTGTTTGTCTTGATAAGAATCTGCACTAACTCTTGAATATTTGTTTATCAAGGAATGTTTCTTGACAAGAGAATCTTATATGTCAAGAGGTCAGTGGGAGTCTAAGTGATCTTGAAAAGTTTCAAGAACTAATCAAGTGTAAACCTATTGTTAAACACTAGCGCACGACTTGAGGTTTGTAACCTAATATGTTGACACATTCTTGTTTCTGTGCCATTCCAGTTGAGTTGATTGTGCATGTGAGTTCTATGAGTTCTCATTTGAATGCATAAAGACAAAGCACCTTAATCAATGAAAGTTCATTGATCTATGTGGGTGAGTTGCTCAACTACTTGGAAGACATGGTAGGCCCTTGTGCTGCCAGATGGCAAGAAATAAAGATAGAACAAGTTCAGTCCATATGAGTTTGGATTTATCACAAACATTGTATTATGATTATGGTTATGAAAAATTCACATGGATAGGAACACATACACTATAAAATATAAGTGATAAGGTTTCTCTCCATTTCATGAAAATGATTGTGAGGAAACGCTTCCACTATGAAGATTTTAAGGAGATAGCAAATGTGTAAATTACATTCTAAAATTCGATTATGACTACGTTATCCCTCTTCATAGTTCGAAGTGTGAGATTTGGCAATTAGTTTAACATTTAAGACTTATTTGTTGTAAGTTCTGAAATGTTAGACACGCATATGAGTTATCTAAGGAAAGGTGTATGAGTTTAATAAGCTTAGATAAAGACTTATCAAAGCATCTCGTATCAGAAATATGAACTTTGGTAATGAAAGTCAATAATGATTGATTTCTAGAAGTCCATCTGATTTTTGAGTACATGTCAAAGCTAGTAGGAGCATAAGTGTTATGTTGGTAAAGAGATAATTATCATGTTAGTGGGAGCATGATTATTATGTTGCGAGTTAGCAATGTTAATTATAGAAAACGAAAGTTTCAATTCGCAAAGTTGCAGAGTTTGAAAAGTTGTTTTGCTATAATTAAGGGAGAGGAACTTATACTTCATTTTAAATCTAAAAGCTTAGATCGAGAAATTTTAATCAAATTTAGTCAAAGGACATATATGAATTTTATGTTGAAAAGGTTCAACATAAGGAAATTCTGTATATAACAATATTATAGCAAAAGACTGGTAAAGTATCATGTCTTTATGTAAGACATTATGTATCGTATCCCATGCGCTTTGGGTATAGGATCGATTACATGTAATGTAATATTCGACCGTTCTGATTTTCCAAATGCCTAGGGCAGTAAGTGGGAAAAAAGACTAGAACCGGATATGACTAAAATAATTAAACAACTGTCATGTACGATCTAAGGTTCGCCAAAGATTGATCACTTGTGGGCAGTTGGAAGTATAGTAATGGATGAACCATATTGACATTATTATGAATAAATAGGATTCTATTTAGAATGTGTTGTCATATGGCAAATATGGAAATGTTTCCTTAATGGGGGTTGGATATTAAGGATTTATGTAGATTAGAAACTTTAATGCAAGAAGGATGTTCAAAGGAATGTACTTTGAATTTGAGACTTCATGTCTATGGAGTTGTCTTGTAACAATCTCCAATAGAGCACTTTGTAATATCATTGGCAAAGTCTTGGTGACTTTGGTGCTATGTCATTACTAAAGGATCATTGTGTAAAATGTTAGAATCTAACACATAGCAAGAATTTGGTATTCTTACACTTGTGATAAGGATTGGGAATTGTGAAATGAGCATCATTGGAAATGTGTTAAATTGATCAATTTCACAAAGTAAAGACCATAGGTAAACATAGTGTACATGCTTGGATTATGGGATAACTATTGGTTTTCAATTCAAGTATTAAGTTGATTATCCGAAACATTATACAATGATTAATGTGTAATCAATATGGTGATTAAATAAAAGGTGTTTTATTTATACTCAAAGTGTTGAGGCCATATTGGATTCGATTATTTTTGTGTTTCACTTCATATTTTTTGACTTCCCTAATAATAAGATTATTTAAACCATCCACAGTCGATCATACTTTGGAAGTAGGTATTGAGGCAAGATTGTCATAAATTCGACTATAGATTGTCTGAAGCGTTTTAGACATATCAAAAGTCTGCTACAATGTTCATGAGTGCTCATGAAATAAGATTTGAGTGTTGGATTAAATCCACGCTCACTTGAATCACTTCATGGATTTTATCACGAGTGGTTGTGAGACGATAATATCTTATATTCTTGAAACGGAGACATATAAGTTGTAGTTTGCAAGTCGGTTGCACATTGACATATGTAAACGCACCAGTAACTTGGTGTTATAAAACATATTGTTGTGTGTGATTTGATGAGTAAGTATAAGCGAGCATTTGAGTTGGATTTTATCCGTTCCTTTTACCCTAAGAGGGATAAAAGCAATGTCTGTGGCCCCCTCGATGATTTAGTGATGACACCCTTAGCGTTTGGCCAAGCCAGGACTGATTTGATTTGTTCAATTAGTCAGTCATCTTAAATTGGAAATCGGGAAACAACACATAGAATGAGAGAATGATTATAATCCATGTCTCAGTCTATACGATATCTAGAATGGAGGAATATATGATCCCTTATCTAAAGGACACATTGCTGATAAGATCAGAGTTCGACAGCGGCTTTTGAAAGTTACGATTTCTAATCAGGTTTTGAAGTCGTACTTGCAAAATAGTTATTAGACTTATCCAAGTTGGAGACTGTTGGACTAGGTGTCTAAAGCCATAACTATTTTGGTATGTACTCGACCCGATTAGGAGCACAGTCCTTTTGGGTTGCCTTCACCTTAGCAACTAATAAGATGAGTTATGCAGAAAGAGGATT
Organism: Lactuca sativa; assembly: GCF_002870075.4. NCBI lineage: Eukaryota > Viridiplantae > Streptophyta > Magnoliopsida > Asterales > Asteraceae > Lactuca > Lactuca sativa. The sequence continues at coordinate 26,637,942 of NC_056625.2, read as the reverse complement.
TATTATGATTAATTAATGTATTATAACAATAATATATTAATTGAGAAATCATATTATTTAATTAGTATTTATCAAGAATTAATTTGGATTAATTTTGTGATCAAAAGAGACTGATTAAATTAATGGGGACTGATTATGTAAATCAATAATATTTGTAGTTTGGGCTCATGGACCTTATTGGTATAGGGTGGACGACATCTCTACGATAGTCCATAAATATTTCGTCCAAGGCTTCTCCATTAAGGAGACCATATGTTACTTAGGGCCTAAGTAAGGGAATTAGGGTTTCCCAATTGATAACCCTAGATGCCTCAACTATAAAAGGAACCCCAAAGGCTCCAAAAAATGTCCCAATGTTTTCTTGAAGAGTCTTAGACATTTTTGAACGCTATTCCTCTCTCTCATATTCTTCTTTGTTGGTAGTGGTGTTTGTGACTATGACAACCCCTTATTTTCCTTATTGTGAAAGTCAACAAAAGTCAAACTTGGGTCAACTAATGTCAACTTATTGTCTTGATCTATCTTATTAAGTTTAGATTTAAAATCTCTATATGTTTAAGCCTTTTATTAGAAGTATAACAAAAATTGGAAGTGAAATGCTTAAATCCGAGAACCCTCGCATAGGCTTCAAGCTTCGGACCGTAAACGCCTCGCAGTCGGAAACCATGTTCGACCGTAAACCCTTCGGACCGCAAACCTCGCTTTATTTGCATTCTCGGCCGAAAACACCCAAGTTCTATCCACTTCACACTTCCCAACCAAGGTGTCCCATCACGATTTCGGCCTTATACATATGGGGGGACCGAAATCATCACCTCACTTCTACACCTTCTAACCGAAAACACACACTTTGCTCTCAAGATCTTCAACCAAAAACCCACCATTCTCTCTCAACTATCATCCAAAAATCCTTTGGATCTCCTTAGGTTCTTGCCAATAACATCAAGTGTTCTTCATTTCATCAAGCTATCATCTTCCATTTCGGTGATCTTAAACCGAAAATGCTTGGATCATCTTGGTTTCACCAAGAACACACCACTTGAATCTTCATGTGGACAAAAACTCATGGTGGCCGGAAACGCATTGCAACCTTCCAAATAGCTTCTAACACTCTTATTTTGTAAGTAAAACTTACAAATTAGGCTATTTCCTTAACATACTTGTCATTATATTCACTAATTGTATACATATATATTACGTGAAATGCTTTTAGGACTCGTTAATTCACGGGATTTAACTTGTGGAAAAACATCCTATATCGAACCTCCAATCGAATCACTCATATGAGGTGATTTCATACCCCTACAATTTACCTTTTTAATGTTTTTAGGGGGGAATACAAGCAAAACCCAATATAATTGTGTTAAGACTTACATGTGAAATCAAACAAACAAAAGAATTCTTATGCTTATAAATATTGTTAAAATCATTTTCAAACTCTTTTTAAACTATTTAGATTTTTGTTTATATCAAAATCATATTCATTTGTATATTTATGTATAATTAAGCTTTAACGGACTTCGGACTATTGCTATTACCTTAACTCATGTTCCTTATTTGGTTGTGGGCTTAGGGTAGGATCACTAGTCCGACTGTCGGCTAAATCATAATTATACATGCTAAATATATACATGAGTATTAAAACTCATTTCAAAGATATACTTAACTCATTTGTATATGATGAGCAAATGGGTATTTTCTCCGAATCATTTACAATTCAAACAAACATACTAGTAAACTATAATAGGTATGGTTTAGAGAATCAATTCATACTAATTTCTAGATCAGAGAAACATTACATGAATCAATACATGCATAGTATAACTTTTCATTGCAAAGTACACTACTCATTTACAAGAACAAGAAACATATACATACTATAGGTAAACAAGTTAACTAGAATGTGAAATACTACTTCATGGTACTTAGAAACATTCTTGCTAAGCCATGTTTTATAACCAGAGTCTCCTGGAGGGAGAGCATGAATTTGTGTATAGATCTATACGGGACTGACAATCCCGCGCCTTGGCTGTTAGCTACAGTTGGGACCGGCAGGTCTACGGGTGACAAATGTCATATCTTTTTTGATGCCTGAAGAACGTCGTGTTTTATACTAGTCAATTAAGTATGGTTATAACCTCATTCACATTAAGCATTAACTAAACAACTCGGTTTACAAGAAAAACATTTCTGCAGTGGTTTTATTTTAAAAAAACTACTAAAATATATTATCTTCCATTACATACATACAGTGATGTCCACACATGAACAAGGCATACTATTTTTCTAATAAAGATAGTTTACAAATATGGAACACATATATTTATACTATTTAAAGTACAAACATACATTTTACACTATTTCAAGAGAACAAAACATACAAGCAGTTGGGTCTTGGGTAAAAGACTACTTTTCATTTTAAGTAGAAAATATAGGATTTGCTGGGAAGTATACTAACATTTTCATGAAACAAATACAAACATTAGACACTAAATACTTATGAACTCACCAACTTAAATGTTGATACTATCTTTAAAAAAATAACTTGTATTCTCAAGGAACCAGTAGACAGGTACACTAGCACTGGTTTTGAGAAGACGGAGCATGTTCAAGACTCGTCTTTTATTTTGTTATACTTTTTGGTGTCATACAACTATAAAAAGAACACACATGTATTAACTATATTATTAATGCAATTTATGTTGTTGCTTGTATTACTATTGTGCGTTGTTATGATATTGTACATGACGTCCTCCACCCCCGAATGTTTCCTCCATCTCTGTTTGGGGGTGTGACAGTTTGGTATCATAGCATTGTTTATAGTGAACTAAGTATATCAACCGATAAAAGATATACAACTATAAATACAATGGGATTAAAATACTCTGACAAAGAGTTATACTTTTTGAATATAACAAATATTTTACTAAAGTATACATACATGCATACATACCAGAACAGTGTCATGCTAGAACATAACAAAAGTATTATGATTGTTGAACAACACGAGTAGGCTTGGGGATACATAATCAGGTTTGTGATTGATATAGCCTGATTTACTATATCTATCCGGGAAATGATTAGCATATGCCTAGGAATGGTTATGGTGTTGCAACAAGTCTAAAAACTTACCAACTCTTACTACAATGAAACACTAAAACTTAACATAAACTTAAAATAATATAGGAGTATTTTGTGGTACTATAATTTACTTCTGTGAAACTAAAAAGACCCTTACTAGTAGGTCTATAGTTGCAGAGTGGATACACTAAGGTTATATTTGACTAAGATACTATAGACTTAGAATTTGTGATCTTCGCTTTACTTCATGTTCCTTGTTTGGTTGTGGTCTTAGAGTTGGGTCACTTATTCGAAGGTCTATTCTATCTTAGTTATATATAGCTGGTATGCACTACGTAAGTATAGAAGTAACCGGTAAACATCACCTTATAAATTTATTTAGAAACACATCTATTATATGCCTCTTACACCTCTATTCTCGCTTAGATAACATGGATGGATTTCATCTGCCGGGAGACCCGTACTTTCCCAATCCAGGGAACGGTGGATGGCTCGAAGCTGAACTAGAAGAAGATAACCTTGTGGTCCCAGTAGAAGAAGAACCCGAGGAGAGTTCTGAGCAAGAGAACGAAGAGGAAGTTCAAGAAGACTCAGACTCAGAACTAGACGTCTATAATCCACCTCAAGTTGCCTAAACTCCTAACCCTCGACAGGATTTTCAAGGCCCGACGCCTTTATGGGCAGTAAACTTGGGAAGGTGGAGTCACAAACAGGGACAACCCCCTCCTTATAATGGGGACCGAAGCTTCTACAACCTGAGCGAAGGAGGCTCAGCTGACAGAATCCTCCCTATTTTGGTTCATCGTGTTGCTCGCAATGTTGAGCAAGGAAGAGCTGCCATCGACCAAGTCATGGAGATTAGTGCTAACTTGGGAGTCAGTACAGTTCGCCCCCGCCATCTGATTGAAGATCAGGAGTTAACAATGACTCAAACTGATGCACTATAGAGGGAACTGACTGCCAGCCGATCCGAAGTTAGAAAACTTCGGCAGAGCCAAGTAGCATTAGAAAGGCATGTGTAGGAAACAGAACACCAGTTAGCTGAATCCAGGGCAAAATCTAGTCCTAATCAGAACAACACTCCTCGCGAATAGAGCACACTCTACTTACTCTTTTGGATATAGATTAAGTCTACTCATAGACTCTAGTGCTATTCTCCTGTTTATGATTAGACCTCGAAATTTCAGTTTCGCTAGGTCTTTATGCTGTCAAGGTTTTCTTTATGTTGGTATGTTGTGACCTACTACAAGGTCAAATTTTCCCAAACTTTATACATCTATAATACCAATGGAATTTATAGGCATCTAATCCTCTTGAAGGGTTTCTATCCAAATTCATTCACTTTCTAATGGTAGACCTCTATTGCAAACACTTAAACTAATACATGTTGAATTAGGGTAAATTAGTTCAAGGAACACTCACATTATAATCACTATTAGCATCTTACCATTATCTTCATTTTTATAAACTTATAGCTAAAATATGCCTCCTCATAAATCAAACAGACACAATCCACAAATAACTTAAACTCAACCACCACCACCTCCACCACAATTTGATCATGCAGTTTTTCAAGCTGCAATGACTGCGGTTGTGACTGCAGCCTTAACTCAGATCAACACTAGCAGTACTAGTGGGGGTGGAACGGGTATTAACTCTACCCAAGGAGATAGTCATGGACACCCTAGGGAGTGTTCATACAAAGACTTCACCAACTGCAAACCCAAAACCTTTAATTGGAGTGGGGGAATCATTGCTCTATCGCAAGGGTTTGAAAAAATAGAGTCTATCTTCGAGATCTGCTCCTACCTTGAAGGAAGCAAAATGAAATTTGCTACATGCACCTTCTCCGATAGAGCCCTCACATGCTGGAATAGCCATGTCAAGTCACTTACACTCACAGTGGCTAACTCAATGGGATGGGAGACACTTAAAGATCTGATGAGGGGAGAATACTGCTCGATGGGTGAAGTACATAAATTATAACAAGAACATTGGGGCCTTACTATGAAAGGTTCTGACATAGTAGCTTACACTACTATGTTTAGTAATCTTGCGGCTCTATGTTCGGGGATGGTCCCCATGAAAATCAAGAAGATTGAGAGGTACATATGGGGACTGTTACCTCCATTTCAGAGGAACATATTGTCTTCAAACTCCTTTACATTCGACAGTGACAAATGCTTGGCACAGAGACTCATTGACCATGGAGTCCGTCCACAAGTAGCAACACCTGTCCCAGAACAAGCCAAAGTGATCGACAACAAGAGAAAGTTTTGGGACTGAAATAATAACCAATTGGCACAGAACTCCACCAAGAAACAGCAGATTGTGGCTATTCCCCTGTTGTCCTGACACAAGCAAAGTAGTATGTTGGAAGTCTGCTTAAATGCAACAAGTGAAACTTCCATCAAAACAGACCGTGCCGGGAGATGCAATGTGCTAACTGCAACAGGAAGGGGCACACTGCCCAATTCTGTAAGGCTCCGACAAGACCAATCACCCAGGTCCCTAGTATTGGAATAGGCAAGGCCTGCTACGGATGCGGTGAAGTTGGACATTACAAAAGGAACTGTCCAAAAGCAGGGAATACTGGTGGAGTAGGGAGAGTTTTGGCGATAGGCTATAAGGAAGCTGTGGCAGATCCCACGGTGGTCACAGGTACGTTTCTCCTCAATAACTCTTATGCGTGCATACTATTTGATAGTGGAGCGGAGAGGAGTTTTGTGAATCAAAAATTTAAACATTTACTTAAACAACAACCACAAGCACTAAAAGAAACGTTCATCGTAGAAATTATTGGATTAATGTCTAAGTCCATAACTATAATTGGTATGTACTTGACCTGACCCGGCATGATCCATTTGGGTTGCACTTCACCGGTAGAATTTATATGGATAGTCTTTTGAGAATAGTATATTTATGATTTATATTAATATATTATAAGTTCTAATATATTAATATGGAATCATATTATTTAATTAGTATTGATCAAGAATTAATTTAGAATTAATTAAGTGATCAAAAGAAACTAATTAAATATGGACTCTTATATATATATATATATATATATGTGTGTGTGTGTGTGTGTGTGTGTGTGGAATGGGCCAGGTTCATTTAGGTTAGGCTAAGCTATCATGGATAGTCCATGGGGTTTTAACCCATGGATCCTATGAAATGAAAGGTCATGGGTATTAGGGTTTACATGGATGTAACCCTAATCCTCCATACTATATAAAGAGGCCCTTGGCACAAGAAATGGCACTAGTGTCTGAGGACATAAGAGTAGGCCGATTTTAGTGTGCATACATATTCTCTCAAGTTCTTCCAAGGTGTTTTGGTGATTTGTGATTCCACTTGAGGCTTCCACACCATTGGGGCTAAGCTCTTAAAGCTTGAAGACATCAAGCTACATCAACAGGTATGTCATATAAGTAGAACTTTATAGTAAAGGTGCTTTATAATATGCTAGTTAGGATGCAACCTTGGAATATGTAATATTTTCATCTATAATAGAGAAAACATAGATCCAAGGTTTATAGGGTTGCATGTGCACCATAGGAGTGTTAGAATGCTCAAAACCCAACAGTGGTATCAGAGCCTAGGCTTGTTTTCTTATATACTTGATGCAATTGCTGAAAAATCAAAGTTATCTTGTTGTGTGGACAGTGGAATCGCCGAGTTCACTCATGGACTCGACGAGTCCAAGGCAAAATGCAACCAACTCATCGAGTTGGTTCATGCACTCAACGAGTTGGACCCCCTGACAGCATATCTTCAAGTTTTGGTGCTGGAATTGGTCTAGAATAATTATCTTAAACTGTTTTGGAATTGTAAAAACTATTTTTTGATATGGTAATGATTATGGTAAACCAATTTCAGAGTCGTTATCAAAAATTTCAAGTTTTATATGGTTAATTTTATGTTTCTTGAAATTGTTGATATGCATGTTCTTGAACTTATGAGCTTAGATGATCATAGGAATTATTTGTAACCTTCTTGGTAGTTTAATTCTTGATCATTATGTGTTTTAATGGAGTCCATAACTTATCCTCAAGTTATGGATAACCAAAAGTCACAAATCATTAAATCCATTAAAAGAACACAATGGTTACATAAAAAGAAAAGTCACTCATTTTAAGAAGCCATTAACTCATAAGTTATGAGAAATGAAAAGTTTTGAAAGTTTACAAAATTTGCACTCAAGTTTTGGAACATGTAAAGTCATAATTAAAACTTTAGTTCCAATCCCTAGAATTTTAAAAATTAAAATTCAACTCTAATACTTTATAATATTAATAATATTTATATATGTATAAGAACAAAAGTCGTCTTACTATTAGTAGGCCTCATTCACGAAGTCAGTCTATAAGGGGGTATAAGGTTACTGCCTATAAAATGACAGTTTAAGGGTGTCCACTCTCACCCACCGCTTCCTTGACCAGTGGTGGGTCATTAGCCGAACGGGTAGCAAAAGGACTATAATTCTCCTTTCATTAAAAGTATTAATGATAAATACTAAGTAACTAAACATTTATAAATTCTCAATGTTAGTTACTTAGGAAAATGTGAGTAATGTGTTAATCCATGAAATTACACTTTGCACTTTGTTTAAGCCGTTAGTGGAACGTGTGTGGTTAACCGGCACACTAACCTAGATTTAATAAGGTAGGCAAAGGGTAACTTAATATTTATCCTAGTATCGGTGGAGCGTGTGTGGTTAACCGACACATCGATTGAGGGGTAAATATTAAGGATACCAAGTATATTTGCATGGTTACTTCACACCTTGTTTTGTGATCCTCGACATCCCAGTCACAAAACCTGAAGGGAACACTCGAGATTGAAACATGTCATTGAAAAGTTCAATGAATCTCAAAAGAATTTAGGAGTTTAAAAACCAATTAAAACCTAATAATACATTTCGTTTATCTTGGTGGAAATTGGTGAATCGTCATTCACCTACCTTCAAATATTTTATAGCTTGGATTACGACATCCCTCTTCCAAGTTATAAAATAGTTTGTTGGGTCCTAGCCTTAATATTTCATATTGGGTGTTATATTAAGGACTTAAATCAACTTTACTTGAATTTCTCCCATTGTTGATGTCTGGTTTAGACAACAATGATCTTCCTAAATCAATCTTTCCTAATGAATATGACTTCCCGAGTTTGGCTCATGGAAATCATACTTCTCTTCCTCCACGTCCTCCAATAATTCTCCCTGACCCACAAGTTTAAGGACTTGAAAAGTTCAAGATCACTCAATCCCTACTCACAATAAAACATAAAATTGGAAGTCCTGTGTGCACTTATGTCTTAGGACTGAAGTCACACAGTGACAGGTGGAGAATGTTGGGTGTCATTGTCCCAAGGAAGTTGGCTATTGACTAGGTCTTTCAGTCACTTCCTGAGTCATATAGAAAGACTACTATGTGATAGATCACGACATGACCCTAACGAATCTTTCTTATTTGCTTATTGCTGCTGAATCAGAAATGAGTTGGTGCAATAGTCAAGCAAATATGGATGAAAGATCTATTTCTCAAACTTCCATGTACATGGACAATGGTGACATTGGAAGTTCAGAAAAACTTTCTCTTCCCAATGGAAAGGGATCGGCCTTGGTCAACCCAGTTGACTGGAAGGTAAAGAGAAAGTCTAAGTCTGGAATAGCCTATGTACCATTCCCAAAGAGTCTATATGTTCTCAGTAGGAAGAAAAGGGGCATTGGGAGCGAAGCTGCCCAAGCTACCTGAAAGAAAGAAAAATCAAAAGTTTGACTCTGCTTCTGGTAAGTCCACTATCTAACCTGTTAAGTTCCCAGTTGATGATTCTTAATACAAAATGTGACTCAGTTGCATTTTGATATTTAGCAGGATCAAGAAAAGGGAAGGAAACTTAAAGAAAGATTATGCTAAATTTGATCGAGAAGATGGATTTCTTTCGCTTGGTTGAAGATTGAATTCTTGAGCTACTTCTTAGGAGTTATGATAGATTGCTAGGAAACATGTAATATCATAGTTTTCATTTCAATTTGCATTGTAAGGAAAAGTTTTTTCCGCATTTTAAAATAAATAAAAGTTTGTTTTACTTTATTTTTATCTCCTTACAATGACATTCATGAAAACTTGATGTTTGTATGTTTATAGCAATATTGAAAATATGAATTTGATTCTATCATTTGTGGTAATGTCTAAATTTACCAAATAAGGAAAGATTCTCATCACCCAAGTTTCAATTGGACCGAAACTTGGAATCATACAAGGTGTTTAGTGTGATGTATGAGAATTTTCAACTTTGGAAAATTAAGACTAGTTATGTGTTCACATGTATATGTGACTCAAGAGAAGGACTAAGGGATCAAGTACACATTCTTGTGCACTAGCCAAAGTTCACCACAAAAGATGGATAAGACTATTCGTCATGATTTACTAAGGTTTAGTAAATATGATTATATTTACAAGCTTAAGTATAATTCTGAGACATTGGAAAAGTTTCAATGTATGACAGAACGAATAAGAATAATCAAATTAGGCAGAAGGATAAAAGTTTCTCAAATCTGAAAAGATGGGAGAGTACTTTAGTATCATGTTTTAAGATCATCTTAATGATTTTGAGACCTTATCACAATTCATCCTCTAAGTGCATTTTGATAGTTAAGAAGAGGAGTTATGAATTGTTGAAGTGGTTAAATCAAGAAGATGATTCATAAATCGTTCCAAAAACAATTCTTAGAGTTATACTCTAAGATTGTAACTTGAATGACATGTCTTAAAGAAGGTTTAAAGCACTTGTCAAATGTCTATTCTTGTACATTTGAAATTGGTAATTTGTGATGTTTTGGATAAAACAAAGACCAAATAAGGCCAATTGTGTTAAGTGTCTATATGGATTAGAATCCACACTATTTCTTCAATATTTCGAAAGAAAGTCATATAGGTCAAGGAGACAGTGTGAGTCTAAAAGATCTTGAAAGGGTTTCAAGAAGTAATCAAGAATAAAACTTGTATTTCATCACTAGCACACAACTAGAGGTTTCTAACCTATCGTGTTGACATTTTTGTCCCCATTCCAGTTAAGTTGGCTATACATTTGAGTTCTACATGTTCTCAATTGCCTGTATAGCTACTTGGAAGCAATGGCAGGCCCTTGAGCTGCCAGGTGGCAAGAAGTTAAGATTGCACAAGTTCAATCCATATGAGTTCGAATTTGTCACTAACCTAGCCTTGTGATTATGGTTTTACAAATTCACATGGATAAGAACACATACACCATAAAATCTAAGTGTTATGAGGTTTCTCCCCGATTCATGAAAATGATGGTGAGGAAATTCTTTCACTCAGTATATTTTAAGTAGATAGCAATTGTGATATTTGCCGTTCTCAAAGTCGTTAGTGGAGCGTGCGTGGTTAACCGGCACACTAACATGGACTTATGAGAAATGGCAAAAAGTCTAAACAATAGAGACTATGATTATGACATTCCTTTTCATAGTTCTAAAATTGTTTAGACACACCTGTGAGCTATCTAAGATAAGGTGTATGATTTTGATAAAGTCTTATTAAAGCAATCTAGTATCAGAAATCTGAACTTTGGTAAGAATGTAACTAAAGTATTTACTTCTAGAGGCCCAACTGTTTTCTGGATACATGTCAAAGCTAGTGGGAGCATAAGTTTTATGCTAATAATCATCATGTTAGTGGGAGCATGATAATTATAATAAGTATTGCAAGTTAGCAATGTTAATTATAGAAAACAAAAGTTTCAATTCGTGAGGTTGCAGGGGTTGAAAATTTTGTTTTGCTATAATTAAGGGAGAGGAAATATACTTCATTCAATTATAAAAAGCTTAGATTGATTTTATAATCATTCTAAAGAGCTTATATTGAGGTTTAATCACCTTTAGTCAAGAATATATATATATATATATATATATATATATATATATATATATATATATATATATATATATATATATATATATATATATGAATTTCATGTTGGATTGGTTCAAATTAAGAAAATTCTATATATTGCGTTCTCAAAATTCGATTATGATTACAACATCCATTTTCATAGTCAAATTTTGAGAATATGGAAAACAAAAATTATTATGGCAAAAGACTGGTCTAGAACCATGTCTTTATGCGAAACATCATGAATCGTGTCCCATTTATTTTGGGTACAAGATCGATTACATGTGCTATAATATTTATCCTTTCTGAATTGTCCAAATGCCTTGGGGCATTAAGAGGAACAATGTCTAGAATTGGATATGACTAAAGTGATTAAGCAATTGTCGAGGACAATGTAAGGTTTACCAAAGATTGGTTGCTCAAGGACAGTTGGAAGTATACTGTTAATATTGGAAGGACCATATTGACATAGTCTGAAAAGAGGCAACTCTTGTTCAGAAGTGGTAGTCAAAATGGGAATATAGAGTTGTCTTCATAGGTGGAAGCAATCTGTGTAAGGTTAATGAAACTAAATGCAAGAAGCATGTTCAAAGCAATGCGCTTTGAATTTGAGACATCGTTTCCATTGAATTGCTTTCCATTCGGATACTCTGTAATGATTGTTGCCAAGTCTTTGTGGCTTTGTGCATAATCATTACAAGAGGAACAGTGCATATAAGTTTAAAATCTAAACAGATTTTGATAAATGATAGGAATTTGGAGTTCTTACATTTAAGACAAGGATTTGGGAGTGTGAAAAGAGAATCATTGAAATTATGATCAATTGATCTAGTTCACAAAGAAAAGGATCATAGAAAAACATAGAGTTCATACTTGGTGTATGGCAAAGCTATTGCTTAGAAAACATAGTGTACATGCTTGGAGCATGGGACAACTAGTGTTTTTAATTCAAGTATAAAGTTGATAAAACTGAAACAATGAATAATGAGTAATCAGTATGGTGAGAAATAAAAGTGGTCTATTTATATTCATAGGGTTTGATACCATATTTGATTCATTTATTCTTGTGTTTCACTTTGCATGTTTTGACTACCATAATAACTAGGTTATTCATCCAGAATGACTAAGTTATTCAAACCATCCATAGTCGGTCATATGTTGGAAGTAGATATGAATCAAGACTGTCATGGGTTGGCTCTTAGAGGTCCAAGTTGGTGGACAAAGTTGTGCTACAACACTCATGAGTGCTCATAAGTTCTAAGTATTGGATTCAACCCGCGCTCATTTGAATCACTTCATGGATTTTATCACGAGTGATCATGAGACGATAATATCTTATATTCTTCAAACCTAGAGATATGAGTTATTACTATGAGTTGGTTGTACATTGATTGTACGAAAACGCATTCGATAACTCGATGTTATAAAACGTGCCTTTGTGTATGATTCAACAAGTAGTAGAACAAGCCATATGTGCCAAAGTTTATCCATTCCTTTTACCTTTGGGATAAAAGCGATATCTATGGGCCCCTCAATGATTTAGCGATGACACATGTGAGTGCTTGGCCAAGTCAGGACTGATTTGATTTGTTCAATCAGTCAGTCATCATAAATCAGAAATCGGGAAACAACAAATGGACTGAGAGAAAGATTATAATCCATGTCTCAGTCCATATGATATCTAGAATGGAGGAATATATGATCCCTTATCTAATGGACAAGTCATTGACAAAGGTTAGAGTTCGTTGACAAGGTCAGAGTTTGACAGCGACTTTAAGAGCTACGATTGCCAGTTAGGTTTTGAAGTCATACTCAATAATAGTTTTAGACTTATCCAAGTGGGAGACAGTTGGATAAATGTCTAAGTCCATAACTATAATTGGTATGTACTTGACCCGACCCGGCATGGTCCATTTGGGTTGCACTTTACCGGCACAATTTATATGGATAGTCTTTTGAGAATAGTATATTTATGATTTATATTAATATATTATAAGATCTAATATATTAATATAGAATCATATTATTTAATTAGTATTGATCAAGAATTAATTTAGAATTAATTAAGTGATCAAAAGGAACTAATTAAATATGGACTCTTATATATATATATATACATATATATATATATATATATATATATATATATATATATGGAATGGGCCAAGTTCATTTAGGTTGGGCTAAGCTATCATGGATAGTCCATGGAGTTTTAACCCATGGATCCTATGAAATGAAAGGTCATTGGTATTAGGGTTTACATGGATGTAACCCTAATCCTCCATACTATATAAAGAGGCCTTTGGCACAACAAATGGCACTAGTTTGTGAGGACATAAGAGTGGGCCAATTTTAGTGTGCATACATATTCTCTCAAGTTCTTCCAAGGTGTTTTTGTAACATCCTAAAATTCAAGGCCAAAAATTTCATTTTTACTTAAGTTATTGCATAAAAGCGATTAATATAAAAACTTTCATAATAATATCTCATATCAAAAACTAAAGTGTCATTAATCAAATAGAGTATCATAAAACCATATCAGAGTGTAATCCCAAGGATCCCGTGTGCGGAAAACATAGTGTGATGCACTACGACCAAGCCGACTCCTTTCCTTTGAAACAGTGTACCTGAAACACATAACACATAACACGGTAAACACGCATGCTTAGTGAGTTTCCCAAAATACCACATAAACATATTAGCCACTCAAGGCTATAGCTATGTAAGACCTTCCGGTCAATATGTCTCAACGGTACCCTCCGGTCCCACAACTCTGGTAAACCTTCCGGCCCTACCATGGATTGCCTTCCGGCCTCAACTCTGATCGCCTTCCGGCCATAACTCTGATTACCTTCCGGCCATATCTATGTTGACATTCCGGTCCCAAATCATACAACATATAGATATCACATAAGTCACATAGCTCATACAAATATATATATATATATATATATATATATATATATATATATATATATATATATAAGACCTTCCGGTCACATATAACATAAGTCACATAGCTCATACAATTATATAAGACCTTCCGGTCACATATCACATAAGTCACATAGCTCATACAAATATATAAGAACTTCTGGTCACATATCACATAAGTTCTCATAACTCATTCATACACATAAGACCTTTCTGTCACACCTAGTTACCATTCCAGGTAAGGTATATTGAGAAGACTCACCTGACACTACTGAAGTCCCGCGGACTCAATCCCACACTGCTGAAGTCCTGCAGACTCAACTCCAACTACTGGATGACAAATTCCCGATCTGTTAATTATTAAACATCACCCAATTAATAATTGGATCCCACTACATAACCATAAGTACATTCTTTGGGTAATTACTACTTTACCCCTAGCTTGGCTTATCCAAGCCCAAGGCCTAATTTTTAGGCCCAAAGTCAATTAGGAATCAAAGCCCAACACATGGCCCAATTTTCCAAATTGGGCTCACTCCTCATATGGGCCTTACCTCAAAGTCCATTAATTATTCTAGTCCAATTCCTTCACTTTGGATGGCTCAATAATAATCCAATCATCAAGGCCCAATAGAAAGGCCTAACAATAAACCCAAGAGAAATTAGGGTTTCACATAAAATGACGATTACGGTTAAGTTTCCTACTTAACCCATTAAGAACTTAATCCTCTAAGGACTTAACTCATTAAGTCCCGAATCGCTTAGCTAAACCTTGCCCATGATTATTATTCATGTTTCAAGTTATTAATAATTCATGAGTGTGTGTGTGTCCCAATTTATTCTCAAATTAGGGTTTTATTGGCATTAGGGTCTTCCAAACCCTAATTAGGGTTTCTAACCCAAATACTAGCCCATTTATTAGCTTGTTGGACTTTTAGATCAGTTAGGGCTTTATTTGGCCTATTAAGCCCAGTAGAATATTATTAAGCCCATTAGGGTTTTCATTGGGCCCATTAGGGCTTCCTTGGGCCCACTAGGGTTTCTAGCACCCCAAACTAGTCAACACAACCAGGCAAAGCACACCGCCACCCGACACGGCGGCCGGTGGCGGCAGCCACCACCTTAAGGTGGTGGTTTTCAATTTCTTTTATTATTCTTGGCTCTTACAACTTTTACAATGAATTCCTAAAACAAACACACACACTACACTAATACCAACACACACATGCGGTGGTCCTTGGCGGCAGCCACCACCTCACGGTGGTGGCAGTGGCGACTCTTGTGATTTCCGGTCAAACAAATCATACCCATAAACGAAAACACGCACACCATCACGTCCTTTGCTCGAAAAGAGAAACCAACCACCCGATAATGGCGTATGGCGGCGGCAACGATGGTTTCATTCCGGCAGGATAGAGATAGCGGTTCAGCAGCAATGGACCGAGCAGAGGGGGGTTCCGTGACGATGACAGCTACACTCAAGCTCCTCCGGCGGTGGCAACATCAACATAACAATCCCAGCCTCATTGTCGACTGATCTTGCGGCTCCACCGATGGTCCCGCTTCTTTGGCTTCATAGATGAGGAGGAGGAGGCGGCGTAGGTGGCTATGACTTGTCTCCCGCTGCTTATGCCTGAACGATGCTCCATCGTCGTCCTCCGCCTCCAGCAACAACAGAAACGACGGCTGAGGTCCAGTGGTTCGTAACAGCAACAGACCATCCAACCAACGTACTCACTTTCTGATGTAGAAGAGATGGACTCTGGCGCCTGGCTTCAGCGGTGGCCGGGAGGAAAGCAGGCGGCGGTCGGGGATCGCTCATGGAGGCTGGAGAAGTCTCTTCCTACTTAGGGTATAGTGGCTGGGTGCTAGGTTTTGATTGATAAGGAAACTTATATACCCGGCTCCATTTATGAATCTGCCATAATGGCAAAAACGACCCCTCCCTTCCCTTTTTGTTTCAAAACAAGCCAATAATTACCATTTTAACCCTAGCCACTCAAAATACTCTCAACTTAAGTCCCTACATTTACCATGCAGCCTCTAAGCTTCCAAAACCCCTTCAATTGAGTCCTATAATTAACCAAGTAGTCCCTGCCTTCTTAAATACTTACCGATTAAGTCTGGATTTCACACTTTAACCCCCAATCTCTTATAGTGTGACAATTAGCTCTACGGGACCATCATTTCTTATATAATTATTTATTTTAGGGCTACTGTACATTCATCAATTTATTTATTTAATTAATAAATAAACAGGGTGTTACAGTTATGGTGATTTGTGATTCCACTTGAGGCTTCCACACTATTGGGGCTAAGCTCTTAAAGCTTGAAGACATCAAGCTACATCAACATGTATGTCATATAACTAGAACTTTGTAGTATAGGTGCTTTATAATATACCAGTTAGGATGAAACCTTGGATATGTAATATTTGCATGTATAATAGAGAAAACATAGATCCAAGGTTTATAGGGTTGCATGTGCACCACAGGAGTGTTAGAATGCTCAAAACCCAACAGAAATGGCTAACGGGAAGACTAAGAGAACTAACGATATATACATAGGATGCACCCTCACTCTAGATAGCTAATCATTTCGAATCGACCTCATGCCTGTCTCAATTAAAAGTTTCGACGTCATCATCGGCATGGATTGGTTGAGTCTTCATCGAGCTGACATCCTGTTTTTTGAGAAATCCGTTCTTCTTAATCTACCGAATAGCGAAACCCTAGTTATCTATGGCGATAAACCAGGCACGAACCTTCGAACCGTCTCGAGTATTCAAGCCCAGAAGTACTTATGAAAGGAATATCATGTGTTCCTTGATGATGTAGTTAATGTGAACCAAAAGGTGAAAGACATAAAGAGCGTCCCAGAAGTTCGCGACTTTCCCGACGTCTTTCCCGAAGATCTTCCAGGATTACCAACAACGCCAAGTCAAGTTCAGAATCAATTTAATTCCTAGAGCTACCCCTATAGCCAAATCGCCTTACCGACTAACACCAGCTGAGATGCAGGAACTATCCAGTCAACTGAATGAACTACTTAGCAAGGGATTTATTAGACCAAGATTCTCACCCTGGGGAGCACCGGTCTTGTTCGTGAAAAAGAAGGATGGATCGTCCCGTATGTGCATCGATTATCGCGAGCTAAACAAACTGACCATTAAGAACTGATACCCTCTACCACGGATAGACGACTTGTTCAACCAACTTCAGGGAGCGAGCTACTCTTCAAAGATTGACTTAAGATCCGGGTATCACCAGTTACGAGTTGTAGAGGAAGATGTTTCCAAAACAGCCTTCCGAACTCGTTATGGTCAATACGAGTTTGTAATGATGCCTTTCGGATTAACCAATGCACCTGCGGTGCTTATGGAATTAATGAACCGGATGTGCGGTCCTTACTTAGATAAGTTCGTGATAGTATTCATCGATGACATACTTATCTTCTCACGCAGTAAGGAGGAACATGGTCAACACTTACGACAGATCTTGGAAACTCTACGAGTAGAAAAACTTTATGCGAAGTTCTCGAAGTGTGAATTTTGGATTCGAAGAGTCGAATTCCTGGGTGACGTGATCAGCAAAGATGGAATTCACGTGGACCATTCCAAAATCAAGGCCATCGAGAACTAGTCGGCACCAAGGATGCATACGAAAATCCGTCAATTCTTAAGCCTCACTGGCTACTATCACATATTCATTCAGAACTTCTCAAAGATCGTGAAACCACTTACCACCTTGAACTAGAAGGGTGTGACCTTTGACTGGGAAGAGAAACAAGAAAAGGCGTTCCAAATGCTGAAGCAAGCCTTATGCAGCGCACCGATATTGTCCCTCCCAGAAGGGATAAAAGATTCTGTGGTATACTGCGATGCATCCAACCAAGGGCTTGTTTGTGTTCTTATGCAACGGGGAAAGGTCATTGCCTATGCCTCAAGATAGATTAAGACACACGAAGTCAACTATACTACTCATGATCTTGAGTTAGGAGCAGTGGTATTTGCTCTAAAGATCTGGAGACACTACCTGTACGAAAATCATTATCTTTACAGACCACAAAAGTCTTCAACATATATTCAACCAGAAGGAGCTCAACATGAGACAAATACGGTGGGTCGAGCTACTAAATGACTACGAATGCGAAATTCATTATCATCCTGGTAAAGTCAATGTAGTAGCTGACGCCTAAGTCGGAAAAAGTACTCAGGTCGTAGAGTCAAGGCATTGACTATGACAATCCATTCACATATTTCCACACAAATTAAGGAGGCTCAGCAGGAAACCTTGAAACCGGAAAATGCGGTAAGTGAAACCCTAAGAGGAATGGATAAGAACATAGAAGTCAAGGGTGACAGAGTCTTTTAACTCATGGATCGGATCTGGACACCAAAGCTCGGTGGTTTTAGAGACGTTGTCATGAATGAAGCACACAATAATCGATACTCCATTCATCCAGGTTCAGACAAGATGTATCTGGACCTTAAAAAGTTATATTGGTGGCTAACATGAAAGCAGAGATTGCTACCTTTGTGGGCAAGTGTCTGACTTGTGAAAATGTTAAGGTAGAATACCAAAGCCCTCAGGTTTACTACAACAACGGGAGATACCTGAGTGGAAGTGGGAATGGATTATAGTGGATTTCATAACCAAGTTGCCCAAGACAATGGGTGGTCTCGATACCATTTGGGTGTCATTGACAGGTTAACCAAGTCCGCGCACTTCCTACCAATCAAAGAAACTGACAAGATGGAGAAACTGACCAGAACATACATTAGGGAGATCGTACGACTACATGGTGTTCCCATATCTATTATCTCTGATAGAGATAATAGATTCACCTCAAGATTCTGGCAGTCGCTACAAAAATCCCTAAGGACTAGGTTGGACATGAGTACACCCTACCACCCACAAACTGATGGACAGAGTGAGAGAACTATACAAACATTGGAAGACATGTTGAGAGCTTGTATGATCGACTTTGGTAAAGAAAGGGATGTCCATTTTCCATTGGTCGAATTTTCATATAACAACAACTACCATACTAGTATCAAAGTTGCTCCATTCGAAACCCTCTGTGGCAGAAGTGCAAATCCCCTCTATGTTGGGCTGAAGTGGGTGACACATAACTAGCTAAAGGACAAGTTCCTGACAGCATTCTCATGATGGGTTTTAGCCATAAGAACTTTCCTATGTGCGCATGCAAAACCCTAATGCTTGGATCTAGGTTTCTCTAATTAAACATGCTTTGAATCCAAGACTTCTAATGACTAATTAGGTATAAGAACAATACAAAATCAGATCTAGAAGTTTACCTTTGAATCTCTTGTTTTGATCTTGTTGTCTTGGAGCTCTAGAGTCACAATTGTCACTCCTCTAATGGCTTACAAACACCAAATAGCAAGGATGATGATTTGAGAGAGAGGAGAGGGATTAGAAATCGGCCAGGGGTTCTTTGCTTTTGAAGATGTACCGATTTCCCTTGCCCTAGGGGTCTATTTATACTTGTAAGGCTCCTAGGGTTTCACCCTTAAACCCTAGTTGGATAATCTTTCCTTAAAGCAATCCAAATCCTTTCCAAAGATAAGCCTTGGACGAATTTGAGGTTGTCCCAAGCCCTAGAATTCGTCCATCCTCTATCCAAGAAGGATTTACAGCCCAAAGTGTAACTATCAAACAATTGACAGTTTATACCCTCTTATTTAATTAATCTCTTTAAGTCACCAAATTAATACTAACTAATTCATGACTTATATTAATCAAATAAAAATATTATTATTCATATTATTCTCATAATATATCAATAATATTTATTCTCTCATAATAAAACATCTTGTCAAGTTGCTATGGTGAAGGCAACCCAAAAGGACCATACACAATCGGGTCAAATACTTGCCTAATATAGTTGCTGCCTTAGACACTATTCCAACATCTCACTGGTTCGGAAATCATCAGAGCAACGAATGAAAAGATTGTTCAGTTCGTGAACGCTTAAAGCCTCTAGAGACAAACAGAAGAGCTACGCAAACAAAAGACGAAAACCCTTGGAATTTCAGGTTGGTGACCTCGTTCTATTGAAGGTCTCACCCTTGAAGGGCATGATACGCTTCAGAAAGCGTGGTAAACTAAATCCAAGGTACATTGGGACTTTTGAGATTCTTGCTAGAATCGGCCCGATAGCTTACAAACTCTGACTACCTTAAGAACTTAGCAACGTACACCCTACCTTCCACGTATCTAACCTAAAGAAGTGTCTGTCTGATGAGACTCTTGTTATCCCACTGGATGAAATCAAGATCAATGAGAGCCACAACTTCATGGAAGAACCAGTAGAATCATGGATAGGGAGGTCAAGCAAACCAAACAAATTCGTATACCCATAGTGAAGGTTCGCTGGAATGCCAAGTAGGGACCTGAATTCACTTGGGAGTAGGAATGTCAAATGAAAAAAAAGTACCCACATCTTTTCCCTTAGTCCATGGGCCTTCACTTTAGATTTAATTTCGTGACGAAATTCCCTCTAACGAGGGAATGTTGTGACAACCCATTATTTTCATTATTGTAAAAGTCAACCAAATTCAAACTTGGGTCAACTAATTTCAACTTATTGTTTTGATCTAACTTATTAAGTTTAGATTTAAAATCTCTATGTGTTTAAGCCTTTTATTAGAAGTATTACAAAAATTGGAAGTGAAATGCTTAAATCCGATAACCCTTGCATAGGCTTCAAGTTTCGGACCGACACTCTTCGGACCGTAAATGCCTAGCAGTCGGAAACCATCTTCGGCCGTAAACCCTTAGGAGCGTAAACCTCGCTTCATTCGCATTCTCGGCCAAAAACACCCAAGTTCTATCCACTTCACACTTCCCAACCAAGGTGTCCCATCTTCGGCCATATACATATGGGGGGACTGAAATCATCACCTCACTTCTACACCTTCTAACCGAAAACACACTCTTTGCTCTCAAGATCTTCAACCGAAAACCCACCATTCTCTCTCAACTATCATCCAAAAATCCTTTGGATCTTCTTAGGATCTTGCCAAGAACATCAAGTGTTTTTCATTTCATCAAGCTATCATCTTCCATTTCGGTGATCTTCAACTAAAAATGCTTGGATCATCTTGGTTTCACCAAGAACACCAAGAACACACCACTTGAATCTTCATGTGGACAAAAACTCATGGTGGCCGGAAACGCATTGCAACCTTCCAAATAGCTTCTAACACTCTTATTTTGTAAGTAAAACTTACAAATTAGGCTATTTCCTTAACATACTTGTCATTATATTCACTAATTGTATACATATATATTACGTGAAATGCTTGTAGGACTCGTTAATTCACGAGATTTAACTTGTGGAAAAACATCCTATATCGAACCTCCAATCGAATCACTCATATGAGGTGAGTTCATACCCCTACAATTTACCTTTTTAATGTTTTTAGGAGGGAATACAAGCAAAACCCAATATAATTGTGTTAAGACTTACATGTGAAATCAAACAAACAAAAGAATTCTTATGCTTATAAATATTGTTAAAATCATTTTCAAACTCTTTTTAAACTATTTAGATTTTTGTTTATATCAAAATCATATTCATTTGTATATTTATGTATAATTAGGCTTTAACGGACTTCGGACTATTGCTATTACCTTAACTCATGTTCCTTATTTGGTTGTGGGCTTAGGGTAGGATCACTAGTCCGACTGTCGGCTAAATCATAATTATACATGCTAAATATATACATGAGTATTAAAACTCATTTCAAAGATATACTTAACTCATTTGTATATGATGAGCAAATGGGTATTTTCTCCGAATCATTTACAATTCAAACAAACATACTAGTAAACTATAATAGGTATGGTTTAGAGAATCAATTCATACTAATTTCTAGATCAGAGAAACATTACATGAATCAATACATGCATAGTATAACTTTTCATTGCAAAGTACACTACTCATTTACAAGAACAAGAAACATATACATACTATAGGTAAACAAGTTAACTAGAATGTGAAATACTACTTCATGGTACTTAGAAACATTCTTGCTAAGCCATGTTTTATAACTAGAGTCTCTTGGAGGGAGATCATGAATTTGTGTATAGATCTATACGGGACTGACAATCCCGCGCCTTGGCTGTTAGCTACAGTTGGGACCGGCAGGTCTACGGGTGACAAATGTCATATCTTTTTTTATGCCTGAATAACGTCGTGTTTTATACTAGTCAATTAAGTATGGTTATAACCTCATTCACATTAAGCATTAACTAAACAATTTGGTTTACAAGAAAAACATTTCTGCAGTGGTTTTATTTTAAACAAAACTACTAAAATATATTATCTTCCATTACATACATATAGTGATGTCCACACATGAACAAGACATACTATTTTTCTAATAAAGATAGTTTACAAATATGGAACACATATATTTATACTATTTAAAGTACAAACATACATTTTACACTATTTCAAGAGAACAAAACATACAAGCAGTTGGGTCTTGGGTAAAATACTACTTTTCATTTTAAGTAGAAAATATAGGAGTTTCTGGGAAGTATACGAACATTTTCATGAAACAAATGCAAACATTAGACACTAAATACTTATGAACTCACCAACTTAAATGTTGATACTATCTTTAAAAAATAACTTGTATTCTCAAGGAACCAGTAGACAGGTACACTAGCACTGGTTTTGAGAAGACTGAGCATGTTCAAGACTCGTATTTTATTTTGTTATACTTTTTGGTGTCATACAACTATACAAAGAACACACATGTATTAACTATATTAGTAATGTAATTGATGTTGTTGCTTGTTTTACTATTGTGCATTGTTATGATATTGTACATGACGTCCTCCACCCATGAATGTTTCTGCCATCTCGATTTGAGGGTGTGACAGTGACTCCATTAGAGGTGCAATAATTGGGGAACTAAGCTTTCAAGAGTTAAGGAATTTGTGGATTGTTCTTGTTGTTGCTACGTAACAAGTAAAGGTAAGGTTTCTAACCCTAATCATATGTCAATTTCGAAATATGTATACTAGACATTTGGGTTTATAGCTTTAGATGATTATTGGATGTACAATTAGAGAAAACCTAGATCCAAAGCTTTAGGGTTGTATATACACCATAGGGTTGATGTAATGCTCAAAACCCATCAAGGACCTACCCTACAATGGTTAGACTCAAACAAGAGTTGTGCAATAGAGCTAGACCCAACCTTCTAAAATTATTTAGTCCTCACATTATGTAACTTAACATATTTGTTTAGTAGTTAGTAAAAGATAACAAGAGCTCCTAAAAGCACAAAACAAACAGCATTCGAGCATCGAGTAAACATAATCAAGCACATTTCAATCAGGCTATCCCTGACTAATCTGTACTAGCATGCAATTCACAAAGCTTATACACATGTAACAAGCACATAAGGCATCCTTCCTAGATCCTTAGCCCTAATATAGCATGCAATTCTCATAAGCATATCATAACATAAACTTCTATGGGTAATTTGGGAGTACTTACTTGATCTCGGCTAATTGCATGCACCGCACCCTTTTCTTTTTTCAAAGTTCTTTTTCTCTTTTCAAATTTCTTTTTATAAAAATGATTTTCTTTTGAAAGTTTTCATACCAAGTCCTCAGTTTGAGTACAGACACACCCGTGAGTGTGTCCGAATCCCTCAAACCAAGGCTCTAGTACCAACTTGAAACATCCGAAAAATACGGTCCCAAAAATTCAGTTTTAAAAAAATTTAATAAACCACAGTTATCAAAACATTTCATCAAAATATAAGTCAAAGTATTTCAAAAAATTATCAGAGTATCATATCAAAACATCAGAGTAAACATCCCAGGCTAAATCATCATGGTGTGAGCAATGCAGTCATCCTGAGCTCTTCCATCTGCTACTAGAAATACCTAAATCCAAAACTAAAAACTATAAGCACGAAGCTTAGAGAGTCTCCCCAAACTACCACATACCATACACATAATCACATAACCACATACATTGGGCCGAGCCCGCTACAATGGCATCGAAAGGATCCTACATCAAGCCCCACCTGGCATCGAGCCCCGCTTGGTATACAAATCTGTTTCTACCTAGCCCGTCTGTCTCTAGGCCCCACACACTATACACATATAAACATATAATCATAATCATAATCATGCTAGTACATAACAAACAAATGCAACACTATAACTGCTAGTCTCAAGGCCCCACCTATCTCGCTACTAGCTGACAGATCCCCGAACTGTTGATCTCTCGACTCCTTAAGCGACCATTACCAAAATAACAATTAGTACAAACCAACAATACTCCTTAGGGTTAAATGACCATTTTATTCCTTATCTAAATTGGTCCAAAACTAAGGCCCAAAAACCATAATATGAAAGGCCCAATACTAGGTAGACTTCCCAAGCCCACTAGTGGCCCACTAATGGCCTAATTTGCTAAATTGAGCCCAATCCCTATAGTGGGCCTTACCCTAAGCCCAAACATATTTTTGGCCCAAATTATATGACTTCTGATGGCCCAATTAAGGCCCAAAGAAACAAAGTCCAAAGCATGGCCCAACCCGAGGCCCAAAACACGCCAAGCCCATATCTATTAAGTACGTGGGGCTTACTCCTCTGTACGTTAAGCGTACTAGCTGAATGGTGCGTACGTTGCGCGTACATGCATTTACGCCCAACATACTTCTCTGTTAAGTCACTCTTCCCATTAAACACTTATTACTCTATTCCAAAGGCTATAATCACATATCTAGGTCCTCTTCAATGTCTTAATCCATAAAGTCACTGACTTGGTGACTTCACATGACCCAACTAAGCCCAAACTCTAAAAATGGTATTCTATTTCCATGAAAGTGATCTTAACCCATGCATGAACCCATTAAGACATCCAAGATGGCAACTTTTTTGCCTTAAGGACTCATTTGGCACTGAGAGTGGCAACTCTAAGCCTAGGAATTAGATTTGAACCATAAAGATCAATTCTTGGGACCAAAATGGTCCAAAACATCACTACCCTAGATCTAAGCATACTCGAGGAAAGTTCAAGGCTTTATACCTCAAATTGATCTGAAATGGAACAACAATCACGGATCTACAGCTTCTCCTTTGAACCACCACCTTGCCTTGCTCTTCAATTGCTTGGAAAATGGCTTCACAACACCAAAATGCTCTATAATGGCCTTCTAAGCTCCAAGAACACTCAAGGAAGGATTAGGGTTTCGTGGTGACAATAAGTTCAATCTTACATAACTATTGTCATTAACACACATTGTCACTAATTAAATCGTCTATAAGGTTATTATACACTTATTATTATTATTCTCATTTCTGTCATAATGTTTTATTGGGTTGTATTCTGTCATAATGAAAATGAGTGAAAACTGATGTGTGAGAACAAAAAAAAATTTAACAAGAATGCATGAAAATGCCAATACTCTTGTAAGGTTGAACGTATTCACATTGCTAAACAACTTATTCTCTTAGTAATTCTCATAACATACGATAGATATACAATAATTAGTTTGAATAGAATAACTTAAGCCTATATATATATATATATATATATATATATATATATATATATATATATATATATATATATATATATAAGATAACATGTTTAGATACTCATAAGCATATATTATACATCCAAACACAAATATATGAACCAATGGTATGATAAAATCAATTTTCTGGTTTTTGCCCTTTTTAAGTCGTAAATGGTAAATATTGAGTTAACACTTTGTAAAGTTTATTTTTACCTTTTTATGGAGGTTAAGTCAAACTAACCTTATATGTTTAAAATAGTATATTTTGGGTCAAATCTCACAAAAATGGTGTCATAACCTAGTTATGACAATTTTTGCTAGAAATCTCATGTAGTGTTCATAAAAACCATAGTTTTTGTAGTTTTGTTTTTATGACTCTTTTTATGTGGCACATTTATACTCATTTTTCATAGTTTTGCATTTTAAACAAACACACCACATATAAATGTTCTTGTAACTAGTTAATAACATTATTTCATGCAAATAATACTTTTACCCAACCTAAAGAAAAAGCATGCATAACAACTTGGGTTATTATATAAGTTTACTTGTATTCTTCCTCCTAAAACTTGGATAAAACGAAAATGATGGGGTATGAACTCACCTTGAGTGGATATATTAGTGGATTAGGATATGAAGATGAAGGTTTTCAAGCTTAGAACACTTGAAGTTGCTTGAAGAAGACTTGAACGTCGAATTACCCTATAGATAATAACACATATAAATGTGTGTAATTATAAAAAAACTAGTATTTTTATGTGCATAATCACTAGATTTATGGAGAAAAGATTACCAAAAATTGAAGAATCAACTTGTGGAGGATTATCCTTGAAGGAAAACATAGTGTTCTTGAGAGGATTATGGAAGAAAGAAGAGGTTGAAGATGATGAATGGGAGATGAGGTGGGTGGCCGTAAATAAGGAGGGAGGGGGAGGGAGGGTAGGGGTATGGGGACAAGGATTTGACTAAGTGTGTTTTGCCTTCGTTAGTGTAATTGTACATAAGATATTATGTTATAAAAAAGTCAAACCTTTATAAAAAAAACTTGGCATTTATAAAAAAAATGGTATTTCTATAAAGGAATGTGGTATAAATGATGCATAAAGATTAAAATTTGAATTAGAAAAATCAAATTATTATAAAAATCATTATTATCAAAAATAATAATACATTATACAACATATAGGTTGATTCCTAAATTCTTTTTGTTAAAAGTTTGGCATTTAGGTCGAGTATAAAATTTGTTGCGTTTGATGACGAATTCACCTAAAATTTTGTATATGTAACATTTGTTATGAATTTGCCATGTAGTGTAAGGTTTGCGAAGTCCTCTACATTGTGTTATGAATATTATTTATACTCAAATAATATATACTTGAATTATCGAGTTCTTACGTTACTAACCCTAATTAGGGTTTATATTCGATAATTGACAGCCATAGAAGTACTTTGTATTATAATTTGTTAATAGTACATTAGAAACATTAGGAAAATTACGTTTCTCCTAAAATTCTAATACAAGTTAAGTTGACCTGGTTGACTTTTGTTGACCTAGTTTGACCCAAAATTGACTGTTGTCACACAACCACACGATAACCTTCTGATTTCCGAACAAAACTAGAACCAGGCATAGCCATGATTCCCCCAAAAAACGTTTTCCTACTTCAATCAAAACCTAACAAAAGAATCCAAGCCAAGAGAAACTTACAATTTGCCATTTGATATAGGAACACATAAGCATAGGCTTCATTCTTCGACATTAATAGGTTGAAATACAATAAGTGACAGATTAACGTCTTCCTTCACTATAAAAGCAGCCGCATCAGTAATTTCAACATGCCCTTGTGAAAATCCGATTATTACAAAATTAAAAACTACCAATCATTTTTACCTTGGAACACAAAGACATATTTGAGCAACAAAATAGTCTTTCACCCCTGTCGCTATCGATCTTCCCTCTGGAACCCTCCAATCCTTTGTTTATAAGAGAATTATCTGGAACAAAGATGGATTTGCTCCATCACATTGTAATCAGTGGTGTAGAAGCGAGGCGCCAGCAAGGTTTCATTTATTCCCTTCTCCATCCGTTCCTTTTTTCATGGTGGGGTTGTGGCGGTGGCTTTTAACATGTAATTTTTTTTGGAAGAAACGACTGTTCCTTAGAATAGATGCGGTAGAGCAGGTGACAAATGGCTATTGGATTGTGATGAACATCAACGGCAATGGTGATGTTGAAGCCTTGTTATTGTTACGGGTAAGAAGCATAATCCTTAAATTAAACCCTAACACCCATCGATACTCAACGTCAACAATAGGACCAGAAGCCAGTGCAAGGTTTTTTCAGTCAAGACAAAATCATTGAGTCAAAACATGGGAAGAGTAGACACGAAAATGGAAGACTAAATGGGCAAAGGGATCAATTTGGTGGAGAATGGGTATTCCAAGCGACTGACGGTGTGCCTTATTCTGATTGGAGTAAGACCTGACGGCGGAAAATAGGTGTCGAGCAGTAGAGGACAGCATATGGCGGAAGGTGAATGGAACAGGCATTGTTCCTAAGCATGTTAGGATTTTAATATGTATATTAACTATATATTAAGAGATATAACCGAACAAACCATAATCAACGAAAATAACTTTTTTTCTTATTTTGCAAAATAACCCTTTTTGGAACACGAAGAATCCGGAACTAAAGTAGGGATAATGACCTAAAAGGCAAATATATTTTTCGATTTGTACACATTTAGTTATTGAGTTTTTTTTGTCCACATTTACCCTTCAACTTGTTAAATTGTACACATTCGGTCCTTATGACCGGTTACTTTAGGTTAATTGGAAAAATGACTTAATAGGGTAATAAATTTCTCATTTTGTACACATTTAGTCCTTAATATTTTTTTACACATTTAGTCCTTAATATTTTTTGTTTTAAAATAAGTCATTTTTGTTTTTGTACTTATTCGGTATTAATGAATGATTTTTTTAGGTTTTCTCACGACGTCTTACATGGGATCATCATTGATGAGGTGTTTGGGTTTGTTGATGCTTATGTCCATCGCGACCTCGACTGCTTAGTTGCGTAGGTCTTGTGTTTCGAACGTCGTAATTTTTTCATACGATATCAAATTTTAACGATCTTTATATCCACGTGTTTGTTTTTTGAGTCTACTACAACTTTCGTTAAGATTACTCCCGTTAAAATGTAATATATTTTTACTTGCGATTTTATATAAAAAAAATCCATACATACATTCATAAAAAACATATGGATATAAAGATCATAAGTAAAATATATTAATTTTTAACGGGAATAATCTAAACGAAAGTTGTAGTAGACTAAAATACGAACGCATGGACATGAAGATCGTTAAAATTCGAGATCGTATGAAAAAGTTATAGCGTTCAGAACACATGACTTAAGCAACCAAGTAGTCGAGATAGCGATGGACATAAACATTAAAAGCCCCAAACAGCTCATTAATGATTGTCCGACGTAAGATGTCGTGAAAAAAACATAAAAAAATCATTAATAAGTACTAAATGAGTACAAAAACAAAAATGACTTATTTTGCAACAAAAAAATATTAAGGACTAAATGTGTATAAAAATATTAAGGACTAAATGTATACAAAGGGATAATATATTACCTTATTAAATCATTTTTACCGGCTAACCTGGATTAGTCGGTCATAAGGACGAAAATGTGTATAGTTTAACAAGTTGAAGGAGTAATTGTGGACGAAAAAAAAACTCAATGACCAAATGTGTATAAATCGAAAAATATATTACCCTTTTAAGTCATTATCCCACCAAAGTAAATAAAATATAATTTTTTATTGTTGTTGGGGGTCAAAAATGGCATCGACCAAGTCCTCGCATGATGACCGTTGTGCCGCAATCGAATGTCTGGTCCTGGAGGGCTGAATGCGATATATGGGTTAGGTTGTGCCCTTTTTCTAACACCAATTGGTTTTAGATCAACCGATAGCGTTGATGTCTAACAAGTGCTATCAGAGCCAGTGGCGAGGGTTCAATTCTCTCAGGGTGCAATTTCTCAGGGGGGATTGTTAGGTGTCAGAAATGGCATCGACCAAGTCCTCGCATGATGACCGTTGTGCCGCAATCGAATGCCTGGTCCTGGACGATTGAATGCATTATATGGGTTAGGTTTCGTTCTTTCTAACACCAATTGGTTTTAGATCAACCGGTAACGTTGATTTCCAACAATCGTTGCTGATTAATTATTGTAAATCCAATTCTACTAGTAAAAAAAAAAGTTTATCTGCTAACATTCACCTATCTGATTGTTGGAGAAAAATATTTTGGAATGATATAGATAGCTAGCTTAAAATATATTTTTAAGTGAAATGCATTGCACTAAATACAAACGATATACAATACGTCTAACAATTTAATAAAATTTTGGGTTCTCTAATATTAAATAAAAAGGGAATAACTATTTGGGTACGTAGGGTCTAGGGAGTCCACATTCTGGTATGACATGGATTGGAGATCATCCGCTTTTTATTTTTTCATAGGTTTTTTTTGTCTGGATCAGCATAATGAGTTTTCGGTAAGGAGTCGTATGAAGTCGGGGTGGGATCCACATCTTCCTAAACGATTTTTGATATTTTATTGTATACGGAAACTAAGGAATTAGGATCAATTAGTATAATCTATTTGAGGATGCATATATTCTCTTTCTTTATATTTAGTTAGCCTCCATTTATATATTGTTGTGTTCGTATGGAATAAAAGATATACACAAATTCTTTGAATTCTTTGTTTCTACATGATATTAGAGCTAGGTTCAAACTTGGATCTGTTTTGATTCTATCGAAATCCCTCATTAAAAACCAGAAATCGACTGCACACCCTAACCCTAAATCAAACCTCTTATATCTGTTGAAACATATAATCAAAAGCGAAGATGATTGGACCTGTAACCAAAGAAAATCATTCAAACCCCCTTGGGTCTGTTATTCACCGCCACTATATTCAACAAGACAACTCTACATTCCTAACTTACTATCTTTTGTGGGATATATAACAACCGTATATTATCAACTCCTAAGATATCTAACGATCCTATCTTACTATCTTTTAGGATATTTATCTAATCCTAACATATTTTATCTAACATTTCAAGGCATCTCTAATGGTAGTCTGAACGTTAATGTGATCTAATGTATTACCAAGAGCCCCAAAATCGACGTTGTTTAACTAATAATTTTTCCCCGCCACGACACTTCATCAAACGTCGAAGAGTGAACAATAAGAAAGTTATCGTGTCGGGATTGTAGCTAACAATCGCAGGTGGGGTTGTCAATCCCCATATAGATCTATACATATATTTCTAGCTCTCGCAAGATTAACGATTATATGTATTTGGGGAATGGTGAATTTAATCAAGGCTTTTGGATGAATTAACAGTTCACTAACACATTGACCTTACGTTTTTATCTTTTATCTTTTATCTTTTATCTTAATGTTTCTTGGGGATTACCTATAATTATCACAATATAAATATTTTATGTTATATTTGATAATTATAATCTTTGATCTCATAATTATTTTGTAGATAAAACTACAAAAATGGTCCCTGTGGCATGCAATTTTTCTGAGGTTTAGTCCAAACCTCGACTTTGTTGGATTCATGGTCCTTTTGGGCTAATTTCATTGTAGAATTGGTCATCGATAAACTTGTAAAGACTACTTTGCCCTTTTAATTTGTTTTTTCCATTTACTTAATTTTTTTTCTTTTATTTAAATATAAATTTTAAATCAAATCAAGAAGGGAAACCACATTCTCTCTCTCTCTCTCTCTCTCTCTCTCTCTCTCTCTCTTTAAGCCCATACTTCCATATCTACTCTTCCATAATGAACTAATGGATAAAGTTTCCAACTTTATCCATTGGGGCTCCATTACAAGGCTAGATCTAACATTTAATGTCTATTAGGTCCTTAATGAGGTTATAACTTGAACATGAGAACAAAACACACTAAGCATGGTCCTTTTTCTTAATCAACAGAAGTCCAAGGACATAGGAAAACATCACACGTTCTGGAGTTCTTCAAACTCCAAGAACATCCAATAAAGGGACAAAAACCACCCAAATATGACCTAGAACTTGAATCCAAAAGGAAAGATGTCAAAGTATGAACTTTATGCCTCCAACAACTCAGAAAACTGAAAAGAATGTTGCATCCAACTTGCTTCTTGTTTCCATTGCTTCCTTGTGAACATCCCTTTTCCATAACTCTACCAAACACCAAAGAACAAGGCTCAAAATTGATGAAATGGACTATCAAGCATGCATGGAGGCTAGGGTTTCGATATGGGGAGGTGGAGGCTAAAGAAGATCACTTAGAATGGGAGTTAAGGTATTTATATATGAGGGAAACCCTAAAAATCTCGGATATGAGTTGCAGCGCCATGTCGTGGCATCTCCAAAAACACGCATTATATTAAACTGCACGCCACGTCGTGGCATAGAATTTTCTCCAAAAACCTTATTTGATTTCTTAAGTCTTGTCCAATCTTCTTTAGAAAACGGGTGTTACACGAGCCACCACCACCGAATATAAATATCGGCCAATTTCCCGGTCGACAAACTCTCACGATTAGCAAAGAAATGAGCGCTCTAAGTCAGCCGATCTACAATATCGCAGATAGCATCAAGTCCATTGGTCATCCTTGGTAACTTGGTGATAAATTCCATGGTGATCTAATCTCATTTCTACACATGAACCTCTAATGGTTACAACTTACCGTGTTGTCTATGATACTCGGCCTTGACCTTTTGACATGTAAGGAACCTCTCGACGAACCATGCTATATTCATCTTCATGCATGGCCACCAAATAAGTGAGTCTCAACTCTCGATACATCTTTGTGGATCCAGGATGAATCGAGAAGTTGAACTTATACACCTCCTCTAACAATGTCTGACAGACTCCATCCAAAAGTGGAACTCAAACTTGCCCATACTGGGTCAATAGCCGCCGACTGGTAGTAACAAATCTATGAATCTGACTCCTGATCTTTTCCTTCTTCCAATTCTCCCTCTTGAATCCCTCAGCCCGAGCCTCTCTAATCCTATCCAAAAGTGGTGAAATGATGACCATCCTCAAACATAGGTCTCGAATATGAGTACCAACCGTCTTATGGCTCAAGGCATCGACCACCACATTGGCCTTCCCCGGGTGGTATAAGATCTTATATTCGTAATCCTTAACTACATCAAGCCACCTACGCTGCCTCATATTTAGATTTGGATGATCTAGGAAGTAACTTAAACTCTTGTGATCTGTGCAGGAAAATCTTCAAGGCGAAAACCACTGCCCCCAACTCAAGATTGTGAGTAAATTATTATTCGCCTCATGAGGCTTCAATGGCCTCGAAGCATATGCTATCATATGTCACATCTGCATCAAAACGACAGTTATGCCTAAAATAGATGCATCACGATATACCACAAAGTCATCAACTCCCCCAGGGAGTGCTATAATCGGCACCTCACATAAACTCTATCGTAGGGTCTTAAAAGCCACCTTCTCTTGTAATACCCATCCAACCTAAGGAAACTCTGTATCTTGGAACATCCCATTGAATTACCACCTCAATTTTGGCCGGATCGACCAAAATACCGTCCTAGTTGACGAGATGCCATAGAAAATAAACATCGCTTAACCAGAACTCATGCTTGGAGAACTTGGAGTACAACCTCTCCACTTGCAGAACCCCAAGAATCTCATGAAGGTGCTCCTCATGTTGCTCCTTGGTCTTATAATAGACCAATATATCATCAATAAAAACGATCACTGATAAATCCTACATTGGTCTGCACACCCGGTTCATGAGATCCATGAATAACGCCGGTGCGTTGGTGAGCCTAAGAGGCATCACCACAAACTCGTAACGACCATAATGCGTAAGGAAATCGTCTTCTGAGTGTCATCCTCCCCCCTCATCTGATGGTAGCCTAACCTCAAATCGATCTTGCAGAACTAAAACGCTCCCTTCAAGTGGTCAAAAATGTCATTAATCCTCGACAATGGGTAACGGTTTTTCACCATCAATTTGTTCAACTCCTAGTAATCAATGTACATCTGATGCGAACCAACTTTCTTTTTGACAAATATGATTGGTTCTTGTTAGGTTCAGTTTTATGCATCATTTTATCATATTTTATTAATCATTTTCGTAACATATTGTGTATATATTTAGCATCCATTTCATATGTTTTATTACATTATTTGTTTGGGACGATTTTACTCGTTTAAGCTTAATTTGTGCAGATCTATGTAAGCGGATAATGAAATTTTTTAGCACCAATAAAAGTCACATGGAAGGCCTTGCAACTGCGATCGAATTCTGGGAACAACATCCACGATAAAGCAATAAAACGAAGCGATTTAAAGATTTTTGGAAATTTGGCAGCAATGTGCATTCTTTGTAAAATGATTGAATCGATGGGTAAACGTGGTCCAATCGAGCTAAAATTTTACCAATGTATAGCTAACTCATAGATCTTTAATATGAACGGTGGAGATCGGATTTGGACTAAGTTTTTTTTACCTTTGGGCCACGTCATCAGCAGCAAAAATTCTGCCCAGCACCCTAAAATGACATCCCATTTTGATTTTAGTTTAGCCCAAAGATCTGATTTGTTTTATGTCCATTTGGGTTCCCAATGTTGGAACTAACACACAATTAAATGGAAGCCCAATATTATAAGTTTAGCCCACCATTAATTAATTGAATTAAAAGAATGTAATGTGAGTACAATGAAAAAAAAGGAATCGTTATATAGAAAGCTGAGATATATTTTTTTGGGGGATTATTCTCACGTACGACGATAAAGAGAGACGAACGGAACGACTGCTTGAAGGTTTATTTTGGTTTTTGGCATCAAAACAAAAATAAGTTTTATTTTTGTTGATTATTTTGTAGTTTCCGGTAGTTTAGCCATATGACCGGCATCGACATACGCTTTATAATCATGTGAATGACTTTGGATTTTCAAGTGAAGTTATTGATTATGTTACTTTGTTTTCTTTTTATCCATATGATTTCTGTTAGAAAAATAAATTTCATTGTCTTAATTCTTTTTGAACTTGATCACCTCAATTAGGGTTTAGATGATTGAATTGCTATGTTGATTGTTTGGTTACTTAATTGACCATTTAATTAACTAAAGTAACAAATAATATTATTGACTTCGTAAAATGTTGAATGACGTTATGAAATCAGTTGGTATAATTGTTGGTTTTTCGAGCTTATGAGAAAATCACTTGTGGTTGGTATATTTGTTTGAACATTAATGCAATTTTCACATAATTATAGAGAGCTTGTTCGGTAATTATGTAGTGAATTAGTTTCAATTAAAGAATTTGTTTTAATTGGATGATTTTGTAACTTGGTTGAAAAGCTTGTAATCAAGTGCTAGACAAATAGGATTTATTATTTAATAATCTCATTAATGAGTCCAATCAACCTAAAAAACATTTAAGAAACTATTGCACAATCACAACTTATGATCATGCTTTTCCAACAATTACATGATTATAATACGAATGTTGATTATGTTATTTTTAGTTTATTATTTTTTAAGTTGAATTAACAAATCCGGTTTTATCCCTTTTTTATCAATTTAATTATATGATTTGATGTTATGTTGTTATTCTTTCTAGCCATTTTAGTTTTGTTATAATCGAATGTTTGATTCTTACCCCGATTCATGTTGGTCGTTTGAATTAGGGTTATTTCATTCTCGTTATTCGATTTGTAAAATCCATAATTGTTTTATGAATTGATGCTAAGTACACCCATCAAATTGGTTCTATGATGGGATTAACTTTGGTGTAAACCAAAATTGCACGTTTTTACGCTTCCGAGCTTGTGAGAAGTATTGAACATTGTTGAGAACATTCACACAAAACTTAATGCGATCTTTCAATCTATTTCTAAGAGCTTGTTTAGAGTATGTTAGTAAGGTTAGGTTTAATTCAAAGAGCATGTTTTGATTAAACAATTTGGTGAATGGAAGATGCTAGAGCTTGTTAGTGTCTTCAAGTACCAACTTACATTAGAATTTAATATGACATCAATTTATCATTAACTTGTATCATTAGGTGAATAGAACTTGAAATCAGGTTGTTTTTACTTTTGTTTCTAGTATTTCTTTAACCGTATTTCATTTTAGTTTTACTCGTTCTCAAAACCCTCCCCGCATATTTACTTTTTATGTAGTTGAATAAAAACATGATTATCTTGGTTTATTTATTGATTAAAATCAAGTCCATGATGATCGACCCTGTTTTCCACTATTATTATTATTCGTAAATCATATAAGTGCAAGTATGACTTATTGTTTGATGGTTTCAACATCCATCAGTGCTCCCTATGGTGAGCTGCTACGTCAAATAAATCCCTTACACAACAACTCTTGTATCTCAGGTGGTGCAAGGTGATATGGCACCTTGGCAATCAGGACAACACTAGGGATCATGTCGATCCTAAACTCCACTTGCTACTCAGGAGGCATACATGGTAGATCACCTGGAAAAAAATCAGGAAAATCTCGCACCATCGGTACATCGGAAACTGACTTCTTTTCCTCTACTAGAGTGTCCATCACATATCCCAGGTAACTTGAACATCTATGTTGGAGATACTTACTAGCCCTGGCGGCCGAACAAAAGGCTGAACCAACTCTAGTGCCCTCCCTATAGATGGTTAGCTCTCCCACACTTGGGGTACAAACTACCACTAACTAAAGCTTACAGTCGATCAACACTCAATTTTTAGTTATTAGGTTTTGATTAATATATGACTTCTCAACGGATCCTATCCCTATATATATATATATATATATATATATATATATACACACATACACACACACATACATATACACATACATATACATATAGGGGCAAATCAATAGAAAATGCATAAAGGTTTGGAAACACTAAAACCTAGAAAATCAATAGAAATACATAGAAAAAAAATACTTTAAGATATCTTTTTTTTTTCTGACTTTATGTAGCACCCGGTTCCTGGTACGTAAATGATATTTGAGTATTTCCATCCTTTTAGCCTTGGACTCGGCGAGTCATAGGTCCGAATCGCCGAGTGGATGCAGGACCCGGGACACGTTTAAGTTGGCGACTCGGCGAGTCCATATCCTGAACTCGGCGAGTCACAGCTGTTGGATGAAACCCTAAGTTTCTGGGGTTTGCACCCTATTTAAAGGACTTATCTGCCCCAGGCCAGCCCCCATTCTCTCCCCAGAGCTCCCCAACCCTTGTTTGTGCTTTTTCTTTGAAGATTGAAGTTTTGTTGTGTGATTTTGAAGGCTTTGAAAGAGGAAGGAAGTAGATCCAGAAGAAAGGAAGCCATCCAGGCCATTATTGTGTTCTTCCAGCAGTTCCTTTGAGGTATAACCCGTTTTCCCCTTGATTCTATGCTTAAAACTTCATTTGGGTCCTTCTTGGTCAAATCCCCAAGCTTGTATGTGCATTGTATGTCGTAATAAGATGTTTGGCCTCTGGATCTAGGCAAGATTGAGCTCCAGGAGCTCAGATCTGTTAGCTTTATGGCCCCATGTTGCTTGTTAGCCCTAGATCTACCCTTTTGAGACATTTTGAGCCCTAAAATCCATATCGGTGAATATCCACACGTAAAGTTGGAAACTTTACGTGTGATTCGTGTCCTAGAAGTCCAGATCTGTGAATGGCATGGACTGGAATCGAGCAAATCTGTGTATTTAGTGGATGCATGGCAACGACTCGGCGAGTCGTTCATATGACTCGACGAGTCTGTTCGCGAGTCTCCGAGTTTGTCCCCTTTTCGTTATGTCGAGTGAGCAGTGAGTCACGGGGTGTGGCTCAGTGAGTCGGAAGCTTAACTCATCTATGGAGGTACTCGGCGAGTCAATGCCCTGACTCGGCGAGTTCAAGGCAATCTCCTTAGATCAAGAACAGACTCAGCGAGTTGTTCATACAACTCGGCGAGTCTCAGCATAAGTGTTCTTTGGATGAAGATGGACTCGACGAGTTGTTCATACAACTCGGCGAGTCTTAGCATTAGTGTTCATCGGATGAAGATGAACTCGACGAGTTGTTCATACAACTCGGCGAGTAGGATGAAGGACTTGAATATTGGTTAAGAAGGTAAACCCGTCGAGTCGTCGCCTAACTCGACGGGAAGGATCGGGGTTCAGGGCAGTCGTTAGGATAAGGACTCGGCGAGTTGGGAAGCCAACTCGGCGAGTCGGGTCAACTGAAAGTTGACTCTGACTTTGACTTAGGACACGGTCAGGGGTAAAATGGTCTTTTTACCCAAAGGTCAGTGCGCAGTGTTTGATTGGGTATATTGTGGGAGTTGCAGCCGGAGGATTTCCGGAGCAGCAGCTGCAGCAGTAGGCAGTCAGTTCCCGATCAGATCAGCAGCTACTTCGAGGTGAGTTACCTTCCAGTAGCGGTGGGTCTAAGGCCTCAACGCCGGCCCACCAGTAGGAGACGTATAGTAGATGATTGTCTTTGTGATATCATCTAGGGTTACTACTACCTGATATGTTATATGCTAGCATGATATGTTGTATGTGTTAGTAGTCGAGTTCGGTTGTTAGGACCGAAGGGTAGTCAGACACCCCAGATACGTCTGACAGTATATGATGATATGTTTGCATGCTGGCTTGTCATGTATATGCGATAGAGGTAGTATGAGGGGACCAGTCCCTGTGGTCGGTTGTTAGGACCGACGGGTAGTCAGCGCCCCAGAATGGCTTGACATGGGTAGTCAGCACCCCAGAATGGCTTGACACGGGTAGGACGGCACCCCAGAACGGCCGTACCGGGTAGTCAGGCACCCCAGAATAGCCTGGCAGTATGTATGTTACGTGTTTGTATGGTATGTGGTACGATGGGGGAACTCACTAAGCTTTGTGCTTACAGTTTTCAGTTTTGGTTTCAGGTACCTCCTCAGTTAGGGGAAAGGAGCCGGCGCGGTAGCAGCATGACACACACACACTCTCCGTTTTCCGCATTTACGAGCTTCACTGGGATTTGTACTCTGATATTTTGATTAAATGTATGAATTGGCTTTTAGACATGGTTCACTTGTGTTATAAATTGATCAGACAATGTTTTTAGCTTTTAATATTTTCTAAAGTAATGTTTTTAAAACGAAATTTTTGGTCATGAAAATTGGGTCGTTACACTTTATAGGCAAAAAAAATCGCAGGTTTTGGAACAAATTTGCTGAAAAATAAAATGAAATTTATTTCTTATAAAAAATTATTTATTCTTAATTTTTTTTCAGCGAAATTATATAAAATGTAGCGACTTTTAGTTTTGTAAAGTAAAAAAAAAGATTGGATATCTCAAAGTATTTTTTATACATTTTTAGGGTTTTTGTTAGGTTTATGTATTTTCTCTTGATCTTTCTTATATATATATATATATATATATATATATATATATATATATACATTTTTAGGGTTTTTGTTAGGTTTATGTATTTTCTATTGATATTTCTTATATGTATATATATATATATATATATATATATATATATATATATATATATATATATATATATATATATATATATATATAGAGAGAGAGAGAGAGAGAGAGAGAGCTAAGTTCAAATGTGGATTGACATCTATTGTGTGACCGTGTGGATAATGTTATTCTGTGAGAATTACAAAGAAAATATGTTGTTTGATAATATGAATACGTTCAATCTTATATAATTATTTTAATTATTAAGCATTTTCACTAATTAAATCGTTTATAAGGTTATTATATATATATATATATATATATATATATATATATATATATATATATATATTTTAATTATTCTCATTCTGTCATAATGTTATCAGGATGTTCATTGAGTCGTATTCTGTAAGAATTAAAATAAATAAAAAACGATGAATGAGAACAAAAAATGAATTATAATTGGTGAGAATCCATTAAAATAACAATAGTTCTATGAGATTAAACGTATTCACATTACTAAACAACATATTCTCTTAGTAATTTTCATAAAATATCATTATCTACACATCCATACAATAGTTGTCCATCCACATTATAACCTAGCCCTATATATATATATATATATATATATATATATATATATATATATATATATATATATATATATATATATATATATATATATATATATATATAAAGGTTCAGATGAGAACCAAAAAAGATTAAGACCCCTAAGAACCATTTCATTAAGGGTATTTTTTTTTAAATACATTCATAACATTACACCCATTAAACATCAGATCTGATAGACTCAAACTTCAAAAAAACTTTCAAACTCCCTCAAAATTTTTTCAAAACTCTCATGAATCTTCAAGAACTCATAAACTTCAACACCACCGACTGCCATAACCTACCTCCACCACACACCACCGCAACCATCTATAATCGTCGCCTCCCTCAAATTTTAGAGCTCTACCACCACCTCAGATCGCTGACCAAACTCACCAACACCATCTCCAAGCTCTCATATCTGAAGCTTGATATCATCCGCTACCTATCACCGCCGTATGACTTCTCCGACTGAATAGTAGCGCCGCTACAAACAACCTCCGATCGTTGCCTCCAGAACCTTACACAATCGGCGCTGCTCATCGTCAACCACCAGATCCAACATTCTGTCGTCCAGATCTGACATTCCGTCCTCCAGATCTGTAATCTTCGGTTCAGATCTATTATTTCTGCTACCACCAACGTTCAGATCTGAGAGCTCTGGTACAGATCTATGATCTATATTGCATTAGATATTCTAGATATGTGATATTCCGACCATCGTTGCATTAGATCTTCTAGATCTGTGATTTTCGCGACCTCATTTTACTCCTCTCGCATCTGCACTGCCACAAACACCACCAGAAACACCTCCAGGTATCAGATTTTTTCCACCAGCTGTCAACTCCTCATCCTTCCGCTTATGCTTCACCACAACCGTCATTTTCTCCTCTAAACACCGCCTTCACATTTGCTTCAGATCTGCTTTCATTATGATCAATACTATTACAAGTTCATACCCGACAACCGACTACACCAGAGCAAATATGAAGCCAAAAAAGTTTTTTTGTGGTCAGATTTATCAAGAAATAACAAAAACTCGTCTTCTTTGGTGGCTAGTGGTGGTTCCACCATCTTATGATGTTTTATGGTAAAATCTGTTTTTTTTAATAAGAACTCATCTTTTGTTGTCGCCTCCTTTCATTTCTCTCTTTCTTTTTGATTTCTGAAAACTAATTTATAAAAACAACATGCACACAAGCTGTTTGATGAAACGTCTCAATGAAAAAGATCTATGTTTTAAGCTGTGAATACTATGAATGAATATTTGAACTAGTCTGTTAAGTTGTGAATGCATATCTGAAATAATCTTTTAAGTTGTGATTGAGTGTGAACTAATTTTTTTAATTGTGAAATATAAACAAAATAGTATACTAAACTATGATTTTTTTTAATCCATATATGATTATTGTAGCATGGTAAGAGCTTCATATTTGATGAAATATGTATTAAATTGTGAATATATTGAATTAGATGTGAATATACTACATTAAGTTGTGAATTTTATAAATTAAACTATAAATAGACTGAATTAAACTATGAATTTGATATATTAAATTGTGATTTGTATATAATTTTTATGTTAAATTGCGTACGAATGAATTAAATGTTGAAATAATATTGTAAGTTTTTACTTCTCTCCTCTATGATGTTGTTGGTCGTAAAAAAATTGTAAATAGACTACATTAAATTGTGAATAGACAGAATTAAACTGTGAATTTACTATATTAATTTGTGTATAATACACAACTTAAATTGTGAAATTATTATATTGAACGGTGAATTTTGTATATTAAATTGTGAATTCACTGTATTAAGTTGTGAATCAACTGTATTAAATTATGAATTCAGTGTATTAAGTTGGAAACTAACTGTATTAAGTTTTAAAATAACCGTGTGAAACTATGAATTATATTAAGCTGTGAATTTTTTTATAAATTTTATGTTAAAATATAAATTATTTATGTTTGAATTTTGTATTGGTTTTCTTGTAAATATATTAATTTTCTATATTGTATAAATATGTAAGAATGTAGTAGTTTTATAATTTTTTTACATTAACTCTAAATAAATGAATTAATATTTTATTAAACTGTGAATTAAGTATTTAATCGGTGAATATATATATATATATATATATATATATATATATATATATATATATATATATATATATATATATATATATAAAATTTTGAAGGAAGGATGGTTACAATGGTGACTCATGGGGTTGGTGGCAGCGTATTGTATTGGGTGGTGATGATAAACTTTTTTTTAATTCTTTTGAAATTTTGAATTATTGTAAAATGGATTGTATTAAATTGTGAATTTTGTGAATTCAACTGTAAATAAACTATATTAAATTATATAATTTATATTATATATAGTAATAAATTATGAATGAAAATACTAAATTGTAACAATTCTGAATTTTTCATTTTTTTTAAGAAAAAACACTAAAAAATTAGGATTTTTATATGTTTATTAAGCATTCACGTGTTTAATAACTATAAAATGAGGTTCTTAGACTTCTTAATCATTTTGGGTTCTCATTTGAACCATTTTATATATATATATATATATATATATATATATATATATATATATATATATATATATATATATATATATATATATATATATATATATATATATATATATATATATATATATATATTCTCGCTACCTTTAGTGTAATGTTCTCAAAATTTTATAGAAGATGAACAAATATTTGTCTTGTGTATATATAACAAGAAAAAGGAATACATGCATACATTTTTATTTCTGTTTTGGAAAATAAAATAGAGCCTTAAAATACATTTTTTCTCTATAACTTCATTTTCAGAGGCCCTAATAATTCAATATCAATTATTTGAATGAAATTCTAATGTTTTGACTTCATGTCTGTTAGTTAATTTTTCAATATAAACAAATTTCTATTTGCCTTATATTAGCAACAGACAAAAAAAAATGCGAACTATAATAACTTTCTGTATTTATATTTTCACGATTTTGAAAGCCATGAAATTTATTTTACAATATATAGTTTAATTTAACATTTTTCAAGTAAACGATCATTAATTTGCTATGAAAAATAAAATGTATTTTTTCTCCTTTAAAAAATCCGACTTTTGATGATACTCAAATTATGTTTTAACTATGAATCGTTTTAAAGTAAGAAAAAAAAACATTGTTTGCCTAAAAGAGTGGGAAAAACAAGACCTACAATCCTACATAAGACAGGTTTTCAAATAAAGGCTTCCTCCTACTCCTATAGCTAGTAACTAGTTATTAACCAAACATATAGTAATATGTAATATGTTATTATTATATTGAGCATCTACTTTGTTATCGTTTATCATACGCAACATATTATATAAAGCTCAAATAAAAAAACATAGACAAGTGTATCACATCACTTGCCTTTCTAGATGCATATATGCCCAACACGTAGTAGATGTTGACATAGTGTAAGTAGGTATTTAATTGTTAGTTTTATTAATACACATCGGTGCAAATGATTTTGTACTTATTATAAAACAAGCAATGTAAGTTTTTTCTTTATTTTTTTAACAGACGAATGTTATAAAGAAACAAAAACAAGCGAATAACTAAGAACCAATTACAAGAAGATAGTAATAATAGAATTTTGCATCCACACAAACAAACTAATGTTCAACTTACAATAAAAACATAAAAGAAGTCACAACTATGCTATCAATAACATATCCTTTCGACTTTTCTTCATTCCAGACACAACCGCATATCGATAATTCCATATAGTCCGTCATGGTCCATAAGATTGCTTCAACTGCATTATTTTTGTCTTGTGATAATTATAACAAGTTTACATTATTGCAAAACTTCAATTGCTGAATTTGAATATTTTTTCTTAATATACAACAATTTGTGCTAAAAAATGTTGTATCTATACAATTTTATAAAACATAAATTGTTGTGTACGAATCAATTTAAATTAATTAAATTTATATAAAAGATTATTAAAAAAATTGGCTGCTGAATATATTATTTAATTAAAAGTTAAACAAAACGATGATATTTTTAAGTCACAATATAAAAATTACACAAAACATGAAACTGATGTAATAGAATTCCTAACGAAGATCAGCAGATCTAGTTTTAAAGAGATTCTCAAAATCAATGATATTGATATTCTGAGTTTTTCAATAGTTATATGATGTATTAAAATTTTAAATGCATATTTACTCCAATTTTAAATGGTTTAATGTTGAAAAGGACATCAATAATGTGCATTTTCATCTCTCACAGTCTTTTTCTAGTGTTAAAGGAATCTTTTAAATATTTTATACGATGACGTCTATATG
Source organism: Lactuca sativa (assembly GCF_002870075.4). Taxonomy (NCBI): domain Eukaryota; kingdom Viridiplantae; phylum Streptophyta; class Magnoliopsida; order Asterales; family Asteraceae; genus Lactuca; species Lactuca sativa. The sequence continues at coordinate 26,593,951 of NC_056625.2, read as the reverse complement.
GCACACGTACACTTTCTACTTGCTAACTCGAGGCTATGTGTAAATTATTGGTTATGTAGATTAAATAAATTAATTAATTATACTGAAATATGTCAAAATTTTGCAACCGTGGAACTTGTTATCATCAATTTTCAATATAAATGGGACTGAAATCGTAGACTTAGATTTTAACTGTATTTTTTTATTAAAAAAGTTAAAAATGGATATTCCGGTTATTGTTTTTTTTCTCCAACATATCAAACACACACATACATACATATATATATATATATATATATATATATATATATATATATATATATATATATATATATATATATATATATATATATATTTGACTGGTTATTATATTTTAATATATTTAAATATTTTCATTGACAATGAAAACCAATGGGATTAATGGTTATTGGGTACAGTGTAGAGCATAGGAAGAGAGAGGGGATTGAGTGGAGCTCCCTATTCTTGTTTTAATATGCAAAGAGAACAAAAACATAAGCAAAGTATTGTCAAAATGATTTAGGCATCCCACTATAACTGAAATTTGTATATTTTGGTGCAACAATCTTATAGGCTCAGCATTCATATCATCATATTAACTATAAATTTTAATGGACTACTTTCTATTTAAGTCATAATAATTCCTAACAATTCGTTTTCTTAATTCAGGCATTTATTAGAATTTCGGGTAATAACAAAAAGAAAAGTTTTTATTTTATTTTATTTTTAATTTTTTTTATTTTTTATGGAAAATAGATAGTTGATCTAACCTTTTTGCATTTTCCAAAATGTCCAACATATCAGAAATATGTCCATTTTGGATCACAGACCATATATAATATGTAGCGTTTTTCATTTGCAAGTTACGTTTGAAAGGAAAAAAAATAGACCTTTTAAGTTTTAACTCGAAATGCTTAGTGTCGTCAAGTTTTCAATGAAATAAACTCTATTATATAAAATACGTCCGAAACATATATATTTAAAAAAAAAATGACAAACGCCATTACGCCAAAACATTTTAATTTTGATCTTTTTAATACGCCGCCTAATATTTAATATTTTTAATTTGAAATAAGTCGTTTCGAAGAATATGGTTATTTGCTAATCATCCAAAAATTAAGTTATTTACCCATATTCAACAAACACATTGGTAATTTTGTGATTGTCGGTTGAATGTCGTATTCTGTAAAATTAACTTGCCCTCTTTTTTTAAATCAAGTGTTTATTGAAGAAATAATATAATATTAATTTAGATTTCTTAAATTAATTAAAAAATTAAAAAAGTGTTTCGAGTGCTCAGCTCTCGCTCTCAGCATCAGCATCATAAAGGTATCTTAAGCTTTCTATACAACAAAATGGAATAACATAACTAAGTTGTACTTTATGCAGTAAAACATGTATGTCAGTCTGAAAATGAGTCTTTTAGCCCTGAAAAAAAAGACCCTGAAATTTTATAGTGTAATTACTTCAGGCATCGGTGGATATATAGTGAAAGAAAGTACTGTGTTAATGTGAGGAATCTTTGCGATTTGTTTATATTAAACGGAGGAATCTTTGATATTTTTCATCAAATTGTTCTCATTTCTACTTTTAATCAAAGGTAATCTTTCTCTTCTTTCATCACTACCACTGATCTAATCAACTTTTCCTTTTGATTTTCTAATATTATTTTGTGGGTTCTGTTTCATTATCAAGCTTCCCACTTTTTCTTGCAGCAAATTTGGAATCTTTACTTCGTTCTCTGAAAATGGCAGGACTTTGAGCAACTTTCCAGGTTTGTTCTATCTTTTCGTGAAGTTGATTTCATTTCTCGCTGAGGATTGACAAGTATATTTCAACTTTTTATCAGTTTTTTTTTTTTTTTTCTCTAAGCAAATAACCTGTTTGTTCATATGCTTGATGTTCTAGGGTTCTTCATTCAAATGGGTTCTCAGTTTTACTTCAAAAAAATTCATGTTTTCAATTCATAGTTCTTTAAAAAAAAATAATAACCTTCCGCAGTTCTGCTCCTACACTTGAATCTTGATGTTCTAGGGTTTGAGTTCACCGTCTCAAATTATAACCTCGTTTTTTGGGGTTTCATAAACGGATCTTAAAATTTCATTCAATGTTCATTTAATTATTTACTTATACATCCAAGATTCATGGCCTATACTAAATTTGGTAATGTCAGATTCTCGATACGAAGCTTTTTTTGAGGTTTATTTGTACATCTACTTAATAAAATTCAAACGTATGATACATCTATTCTCAATTCTTTTGCAGATCGAAAAAGGAACCTTTCCAGAATTTATCATCGATCTTAATTCAACTTCTTAAATTATGATGTCAAGATCTTACACCAATCTCTTCGAACTCGCATCCGGTGAAGCCCCATTACCATCATCCGGATTTGGTCGCCACATGGGAAAAAAACTTTCCCGTGTGGCGACCGTCCCAGGGGTATTATCGGAACTAGACGACGAAGGTTTTAGTTCCGATGCCCCATCATCCGTTTCCCAGGATCGTATGATCCTGGTCGGAAACCAACTCCCGCTGCGGGTCCACAAGGCCCACAACGGGAGTTGGACATTCAGTTGGGACGAAGACTCCCTTTTGTTACAACTCAAAGACGGGCTCAACGAAGACGTAGAAATAATCTACATCGGTTGTCTCCGCGAAGAAATCGACCCGAAAGATCAAGATGACGTGGCGCAACATCTACTCGAAAATTTCAAATGTGTCCCCGCGTTTATACCCCCGGAGCTTTTTAGCAAATTTTACCATGGGTTTTGTAAGCAACATTTATGGCCATTGTTTCACTACATGCTCCCGTTATCACCGGACCTCGGGGGCCGGTTTGACCGGTCTCTTTGGCAAGCGTATGTTTCGGTCAACAAGATTTTCGCAGATAAAGTTATGGAAGTAATTAGCCCTGATGACGATTTCGTTTGGGTACATGACTACCATTTAATGGTTTTACCTACTTTTTTGAGAAAAAGATTCAATCGGGTCAAACTCGGGTTTTTTCTCCATAGCCCATTTCCGTCTTCTGAAATTTACCGGACCCTACCGGTACGCGACGAGCTTTTGCGGGCCCTACTCAATTCCGATCTTATCGGATTCCATACTTTTGATTACGCCCGTCATTTCCTTTCATGTTGTAGTAGAATGCTCGGGCTATCTTATCAATCCAAACGAGGCTACATCGGGCTCGAATACTACGGTCGAACCGTAAGCATCAAGATTTTACCCGTTGGAATTCACTTAAAACAACTCCGGAATGTTCTTGATCTCTCTGAAACCGAGTCGAAAGTAGCCGAGTTACGCGACCGGTTTCACGGTCGAACCGTGTTACTCGGGGTTGATGACATGGACATATTTAAAGGCATAAGTTTGAAGCTTTTAGCTTACGAGAATTTGCTGACTCACCATCCCGATAAGAGGGGTAAGGTGGTTTTGGTTCAAATCGCGAACCCGGCCCGCGGGCGTGGACGTGATGTTCTCGAGGTGCAATCGGAAACGCATACGACCCGCGAACGGATCAACCGGAAATTCGGGCGACCCGGATACGAACCCGTAATTCTAATCGATAGCCCGCTTCAATTTTACGAACGGATCGCGTATTATGTCATTTCCGAATGTTGCCTAGTGACAGCTGTACGAGACGGAATGAATTTAATCCCGTATGAGTACATCATCTCTCGACAAGGGAACGATAAGCTCGATGAAACCCTAGGGGCAAATCCGTCAATTCCGAAAAAAAGCATGCTCGTTGTATCCGAATTCATCGGGTGTTCACCGTCTCTTAGCGGCGCGATACGGGTCAACCCGTGGAACATCGATGCGGTTGCGGAGGCTATGGATATGGCTTTGATCATTGCCGAACCCGAAAAACAAATGAGGCATGAAAAACATTATAGATATGTCAGCACACATGATGTGGCGTATTGGGCCCGCAGTTTTTGGCAAGATCTAGAAAGATCTTGTAGAGATCATGTGAGGAGAAGGTGTTGGGGGATTGGGTTCGGGTTGGGTTTCCGGGTCGTCGCGTTGGATCCAAACTTCCGGAAGCTTTCGGTTGAACATATCGTTTCGGCTTACAAACGGACTAAAAAACGCGCTATTTTGTTGGATTATGACGGGACTATAACGGTTCAAAATTCAATCAGCACCACCCCGAGTCCGGAAGTTTCCGGAATGTTGAATAGTTTATGTAAAGACCCGAAAAACATTGTTTTTATTGTTAGTGGGAAAGATCGGGCTACTTTGACCGAATGGTTTTCTTCATGTGATAATTTGGGTGTTGCAGCTGAACATGGTTACTTCCTGAGGTACAGATTCAAGAAATAGCAACATATATATATATATATATATATATATATATATATATATATATATATATATATATTTTTATTTGTGATTTTATTTATTTAATATTTGTGTAGGGAGAATAAAGAAGCGGAATGGGAAACTTGTATTGCGGTTCCGGATTTTTATTGGAAACAGATAGCGGACCCGGTTATGAAATTGTACACGGAAACAACAGACGGGTCGACAATTGAGACGAAAGAAAGCGGGTTGGTTTGGAACTATCAATACGCGGATCCGGATTTTGGGTCGTGTCAAGCAAAGGAGCTTTTGGATCATTTGGAAAGTGTTCTTGCTAATGAACCCGTCACAGTCAAAAGTGGTCAAAATATTGTGGAAGTTAAACCACAAGTTAGTACTCTTTTTCCTTTATATATTTTTTTTAAACAATAATAGCTATGTATTTACGTATTTTTTTTTTTTTTTTTTGAATAGGGGATTAACAAAGGGCTTGTTGTGGATAGACTGTTGACAACAATGAAAGAAAAAGGAATGTTGCCTGATTTTGTGCTTTGCATAGGGGATGACAGGTCAGATGAGGATATGTTTGAGGCGATCACACGGGCAGTTGCGGGCCCGGCTCTGTCCCCGGTGGCGGAGATCTTTGCTTGCACAGTGGGCCGAAAGCCCAGCAAGGCCCGATATTTTCTTGAGGACACAACCGAGATTTTGAGAATGTTGCAGGGCCTTGCTGCTGCTTCGGAGAATTGTATGCTAAAGAATGTAACAAAAGGTCTTCAGAAAGTGGTCATGGAGTAAGGGGAATTTACGGAAATGCCATTGTTAGTGTTTGTGGGTGTCGGGTTGCTTGTGAATAATTATTATCTTCTCCGAGGTCACCATTGATGGAGAGGTTTCGGTTTTATGTTTTAGAAGGTTTCTGTGAAATTGGTATTGTTATAGAGAGAGAGAGAGTATGTAGTTGAGTAGTTTGTAGTTTGGACTTTTGATGTAAATAAGTTGGCTTTTGGTGATTTAAGTCAAACTTATGGATATGTATGGTCAACGCGCTTTATGTATTGTTTTAGTCGTTTGATATTTTCATTCTAGAATAATAACCATTGACAGTATATTGGCAAAGACTATACAAAAAATTTCTCAAATCTTTTGGATAATTAGTAATTACCCCCAAATCAGAAAAGGGTTTTTAATGAATTTATTTTTGTCTTTTCTCACTTTTCTTTTTCTTTATTAAATAATCTGATGTACATACGTATTTAATTGATTTTATAAAAGCTTCCTTGCCATTATGATGAACCTGTACCACATGCCCCATCGCCATTCAATGTACAAGTTGTGGCCTCCCTCTTATAAATGGAAATGTGGACCATTACTTTCTTCTTCTATGACTTACCCTTTTTTAAACAAAAAATTTGATATGCAATTATGCATCCTCTGTCACAACATGGGATGAAACAAGGTATGTTTTGATAATCAAAATGGTTCCTCCATCTTTTTATTGATTGTGTAAAAATTCACTTTCCATATTTCAATATTATGTATGGCCGCACCAAATTTAATATAGGATAATCAACAAAAGACATTTTCAAATTTACTCACTAAGAAAAGTAACATAAAGGAGTTGTGAAGAAACTTCACATATTAGGGTATTAGGGTAGAGGATGTCCATCTTTTCTTTCCTTTCAATCCATTTGTCGTATCACTCTCACATTAGTTTTTTTTCTCTATTCTTTCTTATATCTTTTCCATTAAATGTACACATAGAAACTCATCTTTCCCTTCATTCTAACCCATTCCACTTCTAATTTTAAAATAAATAAGTAGTTAAAATCATAAAACAAAATTATTAAAAACCTACATAACCAATTCACAAAGTAATTAAAAACATACAAAACTATTTTGGTGTATATATATATATATATATATATATATATATATATATATATATATATATATATATATATATATATATATATATATATATATATATATATATTCTAATTACATTAAATGAATAGTTGACAGTAAAAGACTTTAATTGAAAATTAATTTCATTCAAAAGTTAGGGCATTAGAGGCTTTAGTTTCAAGATTAGTTTTACTATACTTTCAAGATTAATTCCATGAAAAGTTAGTGTGTTTAGAGGCTAATTAGTTTCAAAATTAATTTCACACTATATAATTTAGAGTTTATTAGCATATTTTAGTATAATTATAATTATTATCAAGACATGTTGAGTTCGATTTAGTATTTGAGATCGGAGGTGCGAGGTGCACATTCAGATTGATAAACGTGCAATCAAGAATACATGGTCCGGGAAAGCGCCCCTTACGGGGTCCAAGGGGCAGAGCCCCTAGACCCTGCAAGAGGCACTGTCTCTAGTCTATGACATCATTATGATGTAACAACTGGTTATGTCTTATAACCACCATTGTAACTACCCTTTTTGGCACCATTTTGTGTACAACCAACTTCCAACGGCCATCTTCCTTCTATATAGGAAGATGAATGTTCCACGGAAAGGGTGAACACTTTTGATAACCGCATCATATCTATGTGTTTCTCAAAAACTTAAAATATAAATATATTTTTTTGTGTTTCAAATTTGGAAGTGGCATGAATTCTAAATTGTCATTATTTAATTATTCCAAATCAGATTTCGTGATAAACCAAACAATAAAAAAATAGGGTTGAAATCACATATTTTGGAATGTGACTGGAATCACGATTCTTATATTAACCTAGGTTATATTGATATTCTTATACTAAAAATCTAACATATCATTGACATTATGTGATTTTGAATATTTCTGTTAGAAATTTTAATTTCATGTTTGTAGGTTTAAATTTATGTTAACCGTCGTTTAAAACCCGATACGGCTTGCTATTGAAGCCGTTTTTCCAAAACACATTCAAAAAAGTTATCTAAATGTGACACGACAATAAAATTTCTTAGATTCGAAACAATACAAAGTAGACATTTATCCAAATACATATTTTACAAGAGTGGTTCTGACTTAGTTTGAGGACTAATCTGTTCTTAGTATTTTATCTACTTGTTAACGAATCAAATCAATCAATCTATTGAATTCATTCAAAAGAATGACATATCCAAATACACTATCAATGTACCTGTGATTTCCTAGAATAAACAACCCTATGGTTCACTCGTGTTGCTTATCATTGTTGGGATCACAGATGCCAGCCCTATAAAAAATAATATGCTGATTGATTGCATATCGTATAGATCTCCAAGCGATTGTAGTTCACCAAGTGCCATTCCTGCCTGCACATTGGATAAAATGGTCAAAATCTTTACTATGACAAAGTATTTGGAACCCATATGGACAAGACATGACACAACATGATAAATAGTCTTGTACTGCTTTTGGTACGCATCACACAAATACTAACACCCATTTAACAAAATATGTAACCTTTTTATCCCATCCATACTCTAGATCGATCTCTCGTATATGTAAAAGACATAAATGTTTTTTCATTTTAATCATTAAAAATAACCTAAAAGAGACTTTATCTTCTAAAAAAAGAGAGATTATACCCTAACGGTGATAAAAGCAACTGGAAGGAGGCCAAGAGAAGTTGCCAACAGAAACGTGTGAAAAGGCACATTTACAAGTGGAGATGCAATGTTAATAAAGGCGTTTGGCAAGGTGGGTGTCACCCTTAGAAAAAGCATGTAGTTTAGTAACCGGGTTTCCCTTTTCGCCACCTGAGAAAGACAAACACAAAGTCATGCATTGCATCATATATATATATATATATATATATATATATATATATATATATATATATATATATATATATATATATATATATATATATATATATATATTAAAGCCATGAACTTAAAGAGGAACTGACCTGGTTTTGGAAGAAAACCAGTTTATCAGGCCAGAGAGACAAGATTAGAGGGCGGCCGATCAAATTAGATAGAAAGTAACAGGAAGATGCTCCGGCGGTGGCAGCAAAGACAACGAGGGCTAATCCTTTAAAGACCCCGAAAAGGGATCCGGCGAGTAGAGACATGAAAACAGTTCCTGGAATCATGAATGTTTGCATGAAAATGTAGACTGTGCAATACCCAACAAGCACCTGGATTGTGTAGTCACATGTGTATCTCTCCAGATTATCCCTGAAAAAGAATCAGAGAAATCTAAATCCATTAATATGAAAATGTATTCACAATTAATCCAGATGCATGGAGACATTTATTTGGAGGAAATGAAAAGGGGGAGAACGAATACCGGAGGACATGAAGATCTTCAAGCGTTCGTGGAAGCTTAAGGAAGGAGTAGTCAGAAACCGGCAAGGAGAGATAAACTCCGATGAGACTAACAGCGAAACCCAAAACGACGGCGGATGCACCCGCCATCTCCCCATACGTCAATACAAATTTGGATGGCATTGCCGATGATTTCACTGTATTTTCCCTGTAATCATCATTTGATGTCGTTGAAGAAGAACAAGAAGAAGAATTATCCGATGTTTCAACCCGCCGTTGCTGTTCCATCGAATTGAATTCTTCTTCTTAGTTTCTACTTCAAAATCTGAGAATCTCCAGGGAAATTGAAGATTTGATCATTAAAGTAATGAGGATTTTGTTTTGAAAATTAAATAAGCACCCAATATTGAAGGCAACGAATTATGATATAAGAATGAACCTAACACGTTTCTTCTCCAAAAACCTGTTATGGTAACCTCTTCTTTTTTTTTTTTTTCTTTTTTTTTTTTTAAAATTTTTTTTACCGAATTTAATTTCAAAAAAATATGCGCGCAGAATATAAATTAAAAAACAAATTGTACAAACTTTTTCAGATAAGTGGAAAATGACTTTGTAATGCAAGTAACTATCATCTTTGTAGGTAATTAGTTATTTTTTTTTAATACTATTTTATCATTAAAAATATTAAAAATATCAATTTGACCGGTTATTTAGTTTAACCGATTAAAAAAATATCACTAAACTTTTATAATAGCTAATTCCTTGTTGCAAAATTAGTAATTTACCAACTTCATGTTTCTTTTTTTCTTTTTGAAATATCAAAATTTAACCCAAAATTGTACGAAAGAACAAAAACATAAAGTTCTTAACTGAGGCTTGAGTTTAACACAATCTCCTTAAAACAAATTCGCCCTATATGAGTGTTTGTTTCCTAGGATACAACAGTGGTAAACAATTCTTCTAGATTGTCCGAACCCACACGTGACCTGGATTATACCTTGGTTGCAGCAAGAGAGAAAAGATCAAAGCAGAAACGTAAGAAATGAAGAGATTTATTTCTTATATATATATATATATATATATATATATATATATATATATATATATATATATATATATATATATATATTGTTAGGAAAATATAACCCAAAATTGTATGAAAGAACAAAAATATAAATTTCTTGATTGAGGCTTGTGTTTAACACAATCTCCTTAAAACAAATTCGCCCTATATGAGTGTTTGTTTCCCAGGATACAACAGTGGTAAGCAATTCTTCTAGATTGTCCGAACCCACACTTGGCCCGGATTATACCTTGGTTGCAGCAAGAGAGAAAAGATGAAGCAAAAACGTAAGAAAGGAAGAGATTTATTTCGTTTCATTCGGTATCTTTAACCAGTCACATAGGGATTGTATATACACAACCTAATATAACCGATTAATTCGTTTTTGTAACAGTTAACCAAAAAGAAAAAAAATGCAAAAAAGGGTCCTTGAACTTTTCTAGTCGACCGGTGGTGCATTCGTATCCGCGGGACGCGCGCTCGCACACAAGTTCAGTGGCACGAAGTCAATTTGGCTCACATTTGCACCCCTCCCCCCTATGTGGGCGCGCAAGAGAGAGCCTTAATTCTAATTGGTCTTACAAAGGTAGCTAGTCTTAGTAGTTATAAACCAATTTTTTTTCCTTCTTCCACCAATGTGGGATGAGCTTTAAAAACTCACTTAACTCCTTTATCTTCTCTTCAATTGCCTTACTTTGACAAGTAATTTCTCATTCACTTTTAATTCGTTTTGGACGTGTGATATATCAAAACGTAGATATCACGGAGGAGAACACAAATATATAATCAATAACTTGTTTTGATTATATTTAGAGTATTAAATACGTGCTCAAAAATGGAGAAAATCCAAATTTGGAAATTAATAAAATTAATTTTCCAACATATATATATATATATATATATATATATATATATATATATATATATATATATATATATATATAACAATTGGTTTTTTATATATCGAAATACATTTATGATGAATAAATATTTAATAAAATAAATCACAAATTACAAAAGAAATGATAAAAAAAAAATTAGATTCATATAGAACATAATTGTTTTTATATAGGGTTTTAAGGAGTAAAAAGTTTGTAGGGTTTTTTTTGTGGTTTTTTATGTTTAAAAGCCAAATTTTGACGTAACAAAAATTTTAACTATATGTTATATGTGTTTCTATTTATATAAAAACATATAAATTGAAAGAAATAAAAGAACTTACATACTCTTATCTATTTCCACGTTCGTTTTCATTTTCATTTTCATTTATTTTAGACAACTAAAACAAAAAGAGAAGAAAAACATGTGTTAATAATCAAACGAATAAAGAAAACTATTCTAAATATATAATTTTTTTGGTTCTAATTTGTTAAATAATAAATTATTTTTTAATGATCACAATACAAAGAGTGAGAAGATAAACGGACAACAAGCTGCGCCGCTAAACCTTTATCATCTTGCATATTTTTTTTTCTTTCTTTTTTTCATACATTATATATACCTAAAATTATATATACCTAAAACGAACAAAAAGATGCGAAATGAATGTGACTAACTAAACAAATCAAGAGACACTTTTATAAATAAATAAACTGAAAGAGAGGAAAAAAAAAAACTCAAATATTTTTACCTATTAGCACATTTTTTACTTTTCTTATTTTCATCCATTCTAAATAACTTTTTATATATGCAAAATAAAAATCAATTAATCAATAATTAAATAATATAAGTTGAAGAGGTAAGAATATTTCAAACGAATATAACTGAAGATAAATAATCTATCTTAAACTAAATTAATTTAAATGGCTTGCTTTATAAGATTTATAAGATTTATAGAGACCTTTTAAGAGTTTATGTTATCATTTGTTTCAAATGTCAGATCGTGTATCACAACACATAACTCATTAAATGTTCGTATCTGAAAATGCTCGGTTGGTATTCATATATGACATATTCTCTTTTTATGTTAAGTCAAAATGTATAATGTAGGCTCCACACCAAAATCTTTTAGTGTTTAAAGTATAACCTATACACTTTTATTAGAACGTCAACGCTAGGAGGAATATGAAATTATTGCTCATTAGTTAGTTTAAGTATATTTTACTAGTTTTTTAAAAATATATCTTACTTTTTTTCCTCAAATAAAACATCATAGTATAGAAAGATGAAATATAAATAAAGCGAAGTGATTTGTACACAACAGTTTTTTGTCATACATAAGAATTCATGAATTATATAGTTGTACAATATAACATTTTAAAATATCAATTGTTGTGTATGGAGAAAAATTATTAGGTACCAATTCCTATAAATAAACCTTATACTGTTTTTTTGAAGTGAAAATAAAGTCAAATTGAAGTAAAAAAACAAGTACTAGTTTTCATTTTTTAAAGACGCGACAGTTCATTGCGAAGAATCTATTATTTATTTGTAATATGTTTTTATATTAGTTAATAAGCCAAAAAGTTATCCAATTAAGGGCCTGAAGTTAAAAGTTCTTTCTTTTTTTGCAATGAATATAATGAACAGATGATTACTTTAGCGTGCTTTTCTGAAAGCATATTTATTCTTTCTATTTCAACATAAAGAATATTAATACATGTTCATCAAAAGAGAATGTCTTTTAGGTTCAAATACATTTCAAAATGCCAACTTATCTCTTCAAAATATAAACAAATTTTTTTTAGAAAAAAAAGTGGTAGAATAAGAGTCATATCTTTTGAAAACTAATTTGTAGGAATTATCTTTTTTAATCATTTTTTATATATAATTTACCATTAAACTTATATTTGCTATTAAAAAATATAATTTTGATCGTCCATCGTTAGTCTAACCAGTTTATATGTTCAAAAAACACGTGAAACTCACATATGTTTAAGAATCACCATTAAACTTATTTTCACACACTAACCACATCCATTTAAGGATACACATTTTATTGTTTGAATATGAGTTTGAATTGATTGGATATATGAATCAATGTTTACATTTGAATGTAAACTTGAATAGATTTTGTTTTATATTGAAGTTGGTTTTTGATTAATTACTTGGTGGTGGTGAATTGTGGATGTAGGAGATTGTAATGGCGACTAGTGATGATGGAAGGTGGTGTATGTTGTTGAAGGTAGACGATGGTGGTGGGAGTGAATGGTGTTGGTCGGAGAAGATGGTTGAGACTTAGTTTAGTGGTAAATTAAATTAAAAAAAGTTTAATGGTAAATTGTATACACAAAAAGGCATTTAACATGTAATACCCGGTCAAAATGGTAGGTTTTGAATATCCCGGACGAGGTTAATAGTAATCGTGTATAAAAAAGAAAGTGGCTAGATATGTAGAAAATTGATAATTAATTGTCATATAAAATCATTCTCTCAATTAAAAATATGGTAAATTGCATTATTTGTGCGACTCACCTTAACTCATCCATGCCCCACATTGGAGGTCAATTATGGAACATGTTAGGATCAAGAATCGATAAACATACAACACATGATAAAAATGCTAAAAAAAACAAGGAATTGATGTGTTTCACACAATCAGAGTGATTGGCTAATCTACAGATGAACTAAAAATAGATGTTATTGGATTGTAGAAAATAAACAACCATCATACACATGCTTTCTAGTTAGGGTTACAAAAGTATAATGAGATCTATTTATAATATCAAGCTTACTTAAAACCCACTAGTAGTACAAGGAAAAAACATCATCATTTGAAAATAGACTTTCTACCCGAGCACCGTAGACTATCTGATTGGGAACTGGAGTCCTTGTGCATGAGTTTACCAACTTACTTTTGGGTTTTCTATGCATCTTTACGCTAGAATAAAGCAACGAAATCATTCAAATATAACCTAAGTGTACATGCACCATAGGTCTAGGTTTTACTATTATAGCAACATATTTTCAAAACATGAATATAAACTAATCAGAAATATATAAGAATAACTAACCTTTCAAGTATAATTGTATATATTTTTGATTCCCTTGTAGATCTCAAATTCTTTGCAATCACTTGGAAGGGCTAGCACCCAAAGTAGAATGTCTCTAATGACTCACACCCAAAAATCTAAAACCCAAGAATATTTAGTACAGAGGAGAAAGGACCATGAGAACGAAATTCTCACTCTTGGAAAGGTTAGGAACAGAATTTTGAAGGCTATAAGGGTCTATTTATAGCTAATGTAACATGCAAGCAAAGCAAATTTGAATAAATTAAATAATCAAATTTAATTCAGATTCAAATCTTTTCCTTATCTATTACCTGGTTTGATTCTAGATGCCTCCAAGACTCCCCAAAATTGTCCACACCCTTTAGGGGTTCCAGAATGTTCCTCTTGTTCAACTTTTAAACAATTAACATTCATTCTTTGTAACTTTCATAAATTCCTTAGTAATTCTAATTGATTTCAATTAATCCAAATTAATTCTAAATTAATTTTAACAAGTTTCTAATTAATTCACCAAGCTATGATAAATTAATAAACTATTTATCTCACTCTCTTAAATCCTTTCTAGCTATTTTAGCTCTTGAGGGAAACTCAAAAATGGCTTTGTTATTATTTCCAAAGTTATACCAATTTAGTTATGACATTGGACACCCATTTCCAACAGTTTCCCACTTAGACAATACATCAACTACTATTGGTCGAATAATCTTCGAATAACCAACAAAGTGTGCCTTCCACAACAATTGGTTACAACTTGTAACGACCCAATTTTCACGTCCAAAAATTTCTTTTTAAAACATTACTTTAGAAAACATTAATAATTAAAAACATTGTTTAATCAACCATAACACAACGTAAACCATGTCTAAAAGCCAAATCATACAACCAATCAAATTCAGAGTATAAATCCCAGAGAATCTCGTAAATGCGGAAACCAGAGAGTGTGTGTGTGTGACATGCTGCTACCTCGCCGACTCTTTTCCCCTAGCTGAGGAGGTACCTGAAACCAAAACTGAAAACCGTAAGCACGAAGCTTAGTGAGTTCCCCCACTGTACCACATACCATATAATCTCATAACATACATATATTGTCAGGCATATCTGGGTGCCCGACCTACCCATTCGGCCCTCTCGACCGGATATTGCCTAGCATATCTGGGTGCTGGCCTCCCCTTCGGTCCTCTCGACCGGATACTGGGGAACTATTCCTCCCCTCCACTACTACCACATAACATGTATCACAATATCAGATCTATCTAACATGGCTGGGTATAACTACCCCTTAGGCCCTACCGACCGGTTACCTCGGGGACTATCTCCCCTCTACTGTCACTTGCACATAGCATCATAACATACTAGCACATAAACATAACACAGGTAGTAGTAATCCCTAGACGAATATCACGGAGACAATCATCTACATACAACTCCTACTGGTGGGACGACATTGTGGCCGTAGACCCACCGCTACTGGAAGGTAACTCACCTCGAAGTAGCTGCTGATCTGATCGGGAACTGACTGTCTACTACTGTCGCTGCTGCTCCGGAAATCCTCTGGCTGCAATTCCCACAACATACACAATCAAACACTGCTAACTATCCTTTGGGTAAAATGACCATTTTACCCCTGATCATGCCCTAAGTCAAGTCAGAGTCAACTTTCAGTTGACCCGACTCGCCGAGTTGACTTTCCAACTTGCCGAGTCCCTCCCCAAGCGACTGTCCTGAATCCCGTTTCTACTCGTCGAGTTAGGCGACGACTCGACGAGTTCTCCTTCTAAACTGATATTCAAGTCCTTCATCCTACTCGTCGAGTTGTATGAACAACTCGTCGAGTTCATCTTCATCCGATGAACACTTATGCTAAGACTCGCCGAGTTGTATGAACAGCTCGCCGAGTTCATCTTCACCCGAAGAATACTTATGCTGAGACTCGCCGAGTTGTATGAGCAACTCGCCGAGTCTGTTCTTGATCTAAGGAGATTGCCTTGAACTCGCCGAGTCAGGGCATTGACTCGCCGAGTTCCTCCATAGATGAGTTCAGCTTCCGACTCACTGAGTCACACCCCGTGACTCACTGCTCACTCGACACTACGAAAAGGGGACAAACTCGGAGACTCGCGAACATACTCGCCGAGTCACATGAACGACTCGCCGAGTCATTGCCATGCACCCACTAAATACACAGATTTGCTCGATTCCAGTCCATGCCATTCACAGATCTGGACTCCTAGAACACGAATCACATGTAAAGTTTCCAACTTTACGTGTAGATATTCACCAATACGGATTTTAGGGTTCAAAATGTACTTAAAATGGTAGATCCAAGGTCTTTAAGCAATGAGGGTCCATAAAGGCTACAGATCCGAGCCCTTAGAGCCCAAACATGCCTAGATCTGAAGTCCCTCCACACTATAAGCTCATTACACAAAGGTCAAGACTAGAAGAAGCCTTGAAATGGCTATCACAAGCTCTCAACAAGATAATAATGAAGGGACAGAGAGGGTTTCGAGTCCAATACCTCTAGAAGTTCTGAAATGGCACAAAGATTCTGGATCTTCTTCCTCTCCTCTTGATCTACCTTCTTCTTCTCTCCAAAACTTCAAAGAAATGCACAAAAATCACCCAAATTACTAAAAGAGGGGTTAGAGCTTCGAGAGGGAGTGTTCTTGACGCAATGGGGGCTGATATGAGGCACAAAACATCGTTTAAATAGGGTGCAACCCCTGAAAAATAGGGTTTCATCCAACAACGGTGACTCGCCGAGTCCGGAATATGGACTCGCCGAGTCGCCAACTTAAACATGTCCCGGGTCCCGTCCTTACTCGGCGAGTTGGACCTATGACTCGCCGAGTCCAAGGCTAAAAAGAAGGAAAATTCTCAATAAGATTTACATACCAGGAACCAGGTGCTACAACAACTGATTAAGTGAGAAAAAAGTCTTAGTTGAGTGTTCTTGGTCCCATACACAGGTTTTGGCCTTGATAGAGCACATAGTGTACTTAGGATTGTAGATCTTGCTTTGGGGTGAGGTCCTAATGGATAAAGTTGGAAAATTTATTCATTAAGTTAATGAGATGGACTAGACCTGAAGTGTGGAACCTTGATATGGAGGGATTAAGCTCTTAATGAAGAATTGAGTGATTTTCTAGTATCCACAATGTGGCCAAGGAGGACCCACGACATGGTACATATCTGATTCGCGATTATTTGTTGTGACATGCCACAACATGACCAAGGAAGGCCCACGACATGGTAATTTCATGTATGTCAACTGTTCTGCTTTGACATGCCCATGACGTGACCAAGAGGTCTCCATGTCGTGGTGGTTGTTGACCGTGGTTGACCGTTGGCTTTTGACTAGTTTGAACTGGAGTTAAGCTTGATGGATTTGGGTTGTTAATTGAGAATTGATCTTTATTTTGTGTTATTTGATTCGTGGGATTGATCAGTGCAAGGAGTGAGAGTGTTGTTGTGCTTCTCCAATTCTTCGGTTCAGGTGAGCTTCTCACTATGCTACGTATCCCATTATCCTTTATATGTTAGGATAGTGGTATTGTTAGAGTACGAGATGCTAGTTGACTAGGATGGCTCCTCGTTATGTATGTGTAGTATAAGACACTTAGTGTCATGGAATGCTAGACAGATAGAGTCTTTCCTAAAGATCTAAACTCTCAAAATGTCAACATACACGCTCCTCTCAAATCCATCATCTCTACGCGAAAGGCTCTAAGCCTTTCATCCAAAATCTCTACTATACCCTCCTTGACTGTGCCAAAGATCACATGAGTCTGGTCTAAGATACTGTACGTGATCTCAGTTGATACAAACTCTCTCATTCGCTCCTCGAGCTACTCGGTCCCTAAACTCGAGCCTGATCCCTCTCCGGCGCATGATCCGCCCACTGGCCTTCCACGCAACGTCACCATGCTGAAAGCATATCACAATAACTATCAAAATACACTTCACTGCTGAGGGATTACACATACACGCTAAAAGTTCCCTGGCTTTGTCTTGGTCCCACTTGAATCGAGTACGGATCATCTGCTTTCAGTAGTACGGGCCCATATTACCTTCCACATCTATCTGTACTTTCCTCTAGAACTGCCTTGACTCTACCAAGTCCCTTCTACTGCTACTGATCTCTGCTACTCTCATCCTAGGCTTGCCCTAAGGAAAATCTCTGACTCCACCCAAACCAGTCCTCAGCTGCTGAAGTCCTCCTTGTAATGCCAATTAGCCATCACCTGAATACCATCACATGCGACGAGGCTAAGATAATCCTTTGAGTAAAATACTCGTCCCTACAACGGTTAGACTCAGACGAGAGCTGCACAATAGGGCCAAATCCAACACTTTGATATTATTCAACCCTAATCACATGTGACGTGACGTATTCACCTAATGGCTAACTCCCATCACTCAAAGTCCCACCAAGCACAAAGTAAGCAGCATTCAGACACAGGAAACTACTCAGGCAAATCTATCCTCATAACAAGAAACTGTACTAGCATACAATGCTAAGCTCATACTAAGAGGCATAACCTAAACATGCTATCCTACTACTGTCTACTCAATACTAGCATGCAATTCTCATAAAGTTGGAACACATATAGCATGCACATAAGGCATCCTCCTAGATCTTTAGTCCTATTCTAGCATGTTGTCCTACTGAAACTGAAACTGATAATCATAACATAAACTGGTATGGGTAATTTGGGAGTACTTACTTGAGCTCGGGTGATTGCATGCACCACACCCTTTTCTATTTTCAAAGTTCTTTTCTTTTAAAATTTCTTTTCGCTTTTTCTAAAAGTCTTTTCTTTCCTCAAAATCATTCTTACAAAAATTGGTTTTCTTTTTGAAAATTTCTATACCAATCCTTAGTTTGAGTTCATACATACCCGAAAGCGTGCCTGAATCTCTCAAACCAAGGCTCTGATACCAACTTGTAACATCCCAAAAACACAGTCTGAAAATTTCGTTTAATTTAATAATAAATACCATAGTCAATAAACCTCATATAAAAATCATAAGCAATGTATCTCAAAATATTATAAGAACTGTCAAGTATATGGGAGTATAAACATCCCAGGCTGAACAAATGGTGTGAGCGCTGCAATCTTCCCGGGCTCCTCTTTTGAAAACTGAGTGCCTGAAACCAAAACTGAAACTGTAAGCACGAAGCTTATTGAGCTCCCCCAAACTACCACATACCAAACAATAACATATAAAACACATACTAGGCCTTGCCTACTGCATCATACCGAAGTCCGAACTAATTGGGGCCTTGCCCCTACATCGGACCGAAATACGGACAAACTTGGGCCTTGCCCACTGCATCGGACCGAGGTCCGGACTAACTGGGACCTTGCCCCCTGCATCGGACCGAAGTCCGGACTAACTGGGGCCTTGCCCCCTGCATCGGACCGAAGTCCGGACTATTTGGGGCCTTGCCCCTTGCATCGGACCGAAGTCCAGACTAACTGAACATAGCATTACATGATCATAGCATATAACATAAGCACATATACTGCATACTACAATGGTCCGAGGTCCGGACGAACTAACACATAAACATGCCTGAATCACAAAGACATCAAGCATACTGAACTACTGCATCGGACCAAAGTCCAGAACTACTACTATCTAAACGAGCTAGCATTGTGGCCGTAGACCCGTTCCTACTGGAAGGAAAACTCACATGTACTGTTGAACTCTGCTGACAATCCTCTGGTTGTTGATCAACTATTCTCTGAAGCGCTGCTCTCCTAGCTCTACAAGCTGTCAACACCAAGTAATAGAACTTAGCCTAAACTGTCCTCTAGAGGTCAACTAAGTCAACTCTGGTCAAGTTTCTGGTCAAAGTCGACTTTCCAGTTGACATGACTCGCCGAGTGCATGCCCCTCTATCTCAAAAAAACCCCGATTCCACTCATCGAGTCTGGCAATAACTCGATGGGTTCTCCCTCAACTAACACTTTGGGACCATCTTCAACCGACTCGTCGAGTTCATCATCATCGCATGAAAGTCTAGGCTTTGACTCGCCGAGTTGTATAAACAAATCGTCGAGCCCATCTTTATAACTAAGAAGATTGCCTTGGACTCGCCGAGTTCCTCATTGAACTCGTCGAGTGTTATGATCTTCATCACCATTATGGGTCCTAACTGACTGAATCCTCCTTAACCCCACTCACTGAGTCGACTTATAAACATAAGGATTTGGGTTTGCGACCCGACTCGCCGAGTCCATGAGCTGACTCGTCGAGTCCTCCTTGTTACATATCTACTCTGTTGATTTCAATCCATTCCAACACTTCCAACTTATAGATCTGGACTCCTTATGCTAGCATTGCACGTAAAGTTGCTAACTTTACGTGCATGCAAGGTGTTATGAAGCCAAAACACTTAATCCAAGCTAGAAAGAAGGTCTAGGTCATGGAATGGGATCTTAGCTGGATAAAGCCAACAAATTTGAGATTCTAAAGCTCAAGAGTGTCCAGATCTGTGTCCAATCCATCCTCAAAGGCTTAATACTCAGATTGACCTTGGAAATGGTCCAAATGTGACCAAATCTATGCTAGAAAGGGGATCTAGATGATTAACAATCAAGGCATAAGCTTTTTACATCTAAATGGTCTGAAATGCTACCCCAACTCTGGATCTATAGCTTCTTCTTGCACCGCCAAGGTCCTTCTTCCTTCTCCAAGCTTCAATTCACTCTCAAGGAAAGAACTAGCTCACAAATGGAGTTGGGTGGCTAGGATTTTGGGTTCTGGACGAGAGAGGCTGTAAATGAACCCTAGGGAAGAGAATAAGACGCTTAAATAGGGTACAAGGTCCCAGAATTAGGGTTTCCCAACCCAGACCAGACTCCCCGAGTCCACTTGCCAACTCGTCGAGTCGGTCACTTACTTTTCCACACGGAGCCCGCTCCGACTCATTGAGTTATTCCTTGAACTCGACAAGTTGACTCCTTTGACTAAGGGCTTTTCTTTCCTTTCTTGGTCTTTCGGATTCTGGGTGTTACACAATACATATAATCAAGGTTTAAAAAGGCGGAAACGGGCCTCGAGGCTAAGCCCTTAGCCTCAAGAGGCGTAAGCCTCGAGGCTAACCGAGGCGTAAGCCTCATAGGATTATCAATAAATAATTATATATAATAAAAAAACATAATTTTATATCTAAATGAGAAATATGATAAGTCACTAAGTTAATAACATAAAAGTGAAGCAGAAAATCCTTAAATGTCAATAACACAAAAGTCTAGCATAGAAGTCTTGAATGCATGGAACCTAAATCCTTAAATGTCAACAACACAAAAGTGAAAAGTCTAGCACAAAAGTAAAGTCTAGCACAAAAGTCTTAGAGGCACAGAGCCCAAATTCAAACATTATTAAAGCAATCATTTTCTGGCGCATCGTTCTCACGATAGATGTCATCTTCATCAACCGAATTTAGTCCATCATCATCTTCATCCACCAAATTCACTTCAACATTTTTCCGCTTCCTAGATGAACTTTCACCTCTCTCCCCAATGGCCCTACAAACTACATCAATTTCATCCTCCTCACATGCTTCATCATATTCATCACTTGGGTTGGCTATCCACTCGTTATCAGATAACACCTCATCAACAACTAATGGGTCATCAGACTCTTTTAGCTTAGTCTTCCTGATAAACTTTTGCTTCAGTTTCTTATTGTACATGATGTACACCAAGCTATTCATCCTATTAGTGCTCAATCGGTTTCTTCTTTTTGTATGAACTTGATTAAACGTACTCCAGTTTCGTTCACACGCCGAAGCCGAACAAGTAAGACCCAATATCTTCATCGCAAAGGCCTGTAGTTCTGGAACTTCATCTCCATAATGGCCCCACCATGTGACTATATAAGTTAAATGAATAAATAAATTAGTAAATAATATAATTATGTAAAATAATAAAATAGAATAATTATAACTTGTAAGTTATAACTATTTATTAGTTACCAGGAATACGCTTCATATATGAATTCAAAGAAGCTCTACATCCAAACATTCCATTTTTGTATTTGTAGTCATCAAGTTGAGCTTCGATCTTCATATAAATATCATTACTCTTGATTAATCTGTCCATGCAATTGTACAATCCTCTCTTAATTTCCGGATGCTGGGAAACATTAGGACTCCATCTAAATTGAGGATTCAAGTAGTAGGCAGCTGCATGCAAATCCCTATGCATTTGATGTTCCCATTTTTCATCAATGATATCCCAAATCTCTTTATAAGAAGAGACTTCATTATCAAAGTTCTTAGCAATTTTTTCTTTGCACTCATCCATCGCACCGTAAATAAAAGCCATAGCTGGTGATTGCTCACCATCAACAATCCTCAACACTTCGACAAGTGGCTTTGTAGTTTTGAGAGAATAAACCACACTAGGCCAAAAACTTCTCTCGTCCATGATTATTTTCTTTATCTCTTTTCCATCAGCTTTCTTTGCCCAATTACACCTCCCCCATTCTGTTGAAACAAACATCTGCTGCAATGGTTCTTTCAATTCATACATGCTTTGTATAGTCAAAAATGTTGTGGCAAATCTCGTGGCTGCTGGTCTAAGAAGATCTTTTTTTAAATACTTTCTAGCTAAACTCAAAACCCACTGATGATTGTAAATGAAGTTGCTAACCTTTTTTTGCTTTGATCAAGGCATTTTTTTGCTGTGTCAAGTCCCCAATTTTCTCAAGCATCGGGTCGATGCAATGAGTAGCACATGGGGTCCAATACAAACTCTTTCTTTTCTCCATCAACAATGTTCCAGCGGCTTTGTAAGCACTCGCATTATCAGTCACCACTTGAATAACAACATCTTCACCGATTTCTTCAATTACCCCATCAAGTAACTCAAATAATTTTTGGGCATTCTTGATACAATCTGATGCATCAACTGTTTTTAAGAAAACTGTACCATGTTGATTGTTCACTAAGAAGTTGATCAAGCTTTTATTTCTCATATCCGACCATCCATCCGATAACAATGAAACTCTAGTGGTCTTCCATGTTGCTTTTATCTCGTCCACAGTTGCGTTTGTTGTTTTGACTTCTTCTTGTAGGATCCAATTTCTCAACTCGTACATGGTAGGAGGTTTCAATCCTCGACCATAGTTACCAACGGAACGTAGCATACTAACGAATGAAGGACTATTTGCTACATTAAACGGGATCCCATTCTCATAAAAGAATCTCCCGATGTCTAAGCAAACCTTGTTTCGTTGCTCTCTAACTGTGGTTGGTGTCATTTTTCCACCTGAAGTTGGTCCTTCTTCATCGTCTCCTGGTGTATTCACAAATCGATCCATTGGCCCTCTAACACCCCTTTGGACACTTGGACAGCAGTTTCCATGCTCTGGTGCGTTGGCACCCACACTCCCATTTACACCTCCACTACCTACAAAGTATGCTCCACCATTAATAGCCTCTTCAAAATTCCGTTGGTATCTGAATTTTGAACTTTCAAAGTCTTTCAAGAATTGCTTCATCTCTTCTTTCACTACTGGAGGCACTAGAGGACAAGGTGATGTATTTTTGTGCGTACCAGCAAGATGGGCTTTCAACCTATGTACTCCTCTGGTGATAATTTTCTCACAAAACTTGCACATTAGATATTTATACCCTTTCATTGCACCCTCTGCCGGCACCTGCTTTTCTACACCATACTGCCAAGCGGGATCTGTTCGTGATCCCTTACCAGCCATCGTAAATCTTGAAGCCTTCGGTTTTCTAGAGAGAATTTAAGGGGGTGCGATGGCGAGAGAGAAAAGAAACGATGGCGAGAGGGAAAAGAAACGATGGCGGCTGACTAGGTTAGAAAGGGTTTATGAAGTTTATAAATATGTATAGAAAAATAAGTTAGAGTTGAAGAGTCGGGAATAAAAGACAAAAAAAGTCAATAAAAAGTCATAAAAAAAGTCAAAATGTCAATAGAAACATGTGTCTGATGAATCTTAAGCCTCGACGCCTCAAGTCGCCTCAAGCCGCCTCACTCCGGTGAGGCTTATGCCTCATTTTGGCCATCTGAGGCTTGGGATTTGAGGCTTTTTTCTCACGCCTCAGCCGAGGCTAGCCTCGAGGCTTACGCCTCAAACCGCCTTTTTAAACCTTGCATATAATGTGCAAAACTGTTTTCATTTAAAATCAAAGATTTCAAACCGTTGAATACACCACTCATATTACTTGCTCCATTATGACCTTGCCCCCTCACCTATATATTTGAAAAAATTAATAAAAAATATAAGAAATAAAATTAAAACTAATATTGTATGAAAATTTAAAAGAATAAATATTTTATGATTTCTCACCTGAGCCATACTGAAGTTGTTGTTGGAAAATATGGTATCGATGACGGTTTTAAGAGTCAAAGACAATGTATGCAACACACGAACAACTCCAATAAATCTTTCCTTTATAATCTCAAGTCCATCAACATATCTCAAAACTATATCCATTTGTTCTTTTTTGGAAACATCACTAGACTCATCAACTAATATGGCGAACACATCTTTACCAATTTCATCACAAATAAACTTGATTATCTCTTTTGAAAAGCAATTGACAATATCTTTTTGAATTGTCGGAAAAGTCAACTTTTCATTTTTTAGAGCATTTTCTAAAGTAACTTTAAAAATCTTCTCATTATCTTCTTTAATCAAATATAAGACTTCAATGAAAAATCTTTTATTATTAGACTTTTCCGTCTCATCATGTCCAAGAAATGGTAATGCATTTTTCAATAAAAATTTACAACTACTGATTGTAGAACGTAACCGAATTTCATAATTACTTTTCTCAAGTTCATTTTGTTTATGCAAGACTTCACCAATATGTTGGTTTTTTCTTAATAACAAATCACACTTTTCTTGGGCCTTATGGAGATAACTTTGAATATTACCCATATGTTTCCGAAACGAGCATTTTTTTACTCCAATTGTCAAAGCCTTCGGTTATAAATGCGTATCTTCCACATTGTTTCCATACCATGTCTCCAAACAAGTAGCAACAAAAACAATATGACTTCTTATTTTTTATGCTATACTCTAACCATGGAAAATCAATAAATCATTGTACAGCAAAATGTCTTGGCTTATTACTAAATAAGGTAAATTCAAAACTATGCCTATTTGGTTGATAAGGTCATTCAATCAAATATGTCCTCCTTATTTCATCCATTTGATTAGGAATATAAGATGTAATCTTTGGCCTCTCCCCTGGGTTCGAAGGAAGATCATTCAAATCAAAAGATTGTGTCACTTTTGGTTTTTGAGTAAGTTCATTAGATTGTGGTTCTTGTGGTTTTGGAATAGATTGATTAGTTTCTGGAACTTGGTTACTTTCATTAGCCTTACTTTTTGGAAGTTCCTTCACCATTGTTGTCGCCAACATCTAATTGTCTTTTGAAATTTTTTTAATAGCAACCTACAATCAAAATATATGAACTATAAACTTGTTTTCAAGTTTCAACAACAAATAACAACCTACAATCAAATTATCATTTATCAAGATATATCAACTATAAACTTGATTTCAAGTTTCAACAACAAATGAACAAATATGAACCTACAATCAAAATATATCAACTATAACTTGATTTCATGTTTCAACAACAAATAATCATTAATTATTAACCCTAAGTCCCTAATTTCACAAAGTTAATTGTTGATTTCTAATTTTTCAAATATAATGACAAACAATTGGAATTTGAATTAACATAAATACATAAAAGGATTGAGTATTTTTTATACTAACTTGTTGCATTGTGCAGGTGGAGCTGAGGAGGAGGTCGCCAGAGCTCTCCCTCTGGTAGCAGACGACATGTAGTGTCTCTGTGGGTGAGGGTTGCGATGACAAGTCGACGATGAGTCGATCACAACAGAAGACAAGTTGACAGATTGACAGAACACAGAAGTCGACGATCACAAGACAAACAGACATCCGATTTTTTTCATTCAACCAATTGTGCTTATACGTCTTTGTTTTAATAAACTAGTTGGTGTGGGCTTAAATTTTTTGGACCATTTTGGCTTGTTTGTATTTTGGACTATTTAGAAATAACCTGAATTTTTTTAGGATAGCCCAATTTTTTTCGATATAAAACTCCAACATAAAACGATTTTTCCGAAAAAAATTGACATTGCTAAATTTTTTTCGAGAGATATCAAGGGATACCCCTCGGATCTATTCTGGATTCACCAATGGTTGGATGGAGCCTTAGCCACGGGATGTCACACGTTCAACATTCAAAAAAATTGTTCATTTATTGTATTTTACGATTTCTTTTCAAATATAACCTTATAAATACTCTTTTTTTTAATAACATTTTCATATAAATATTTTACTCTTTTACTCTCATGAACATCTTACAAAACAATTGCAAGACTGAGTTTTTTACGACTTTATAATAATTTTTTAATGTTTATAATGCATTTTAAAGAAAATTTATCATAATTCTTTTATTGTTATTTTTTTTTATTTTAGATTAATATTACTTTTATTAAAGAATTCAAAATTGTGAGTGACATGGTAATGTAGAGAATGATGAGTAACTTTTTAAGTAAAGATTTTTTTGGTAGTTACCGATAAAGTTAGATCTAACTATTTGAGTTAGATACAACCTCTTATCCAAGTTAATAAGAGATGTATTAAAGATTATATGTTTGAATTATATTATTTTTATTGTAGTATCAAATAGTGTGATGATTGTTTGATATGTTTCTTACTAGGTTTGATAAAAAAAAAATTATGTTTGACCGAGACATATTCAGACTATTTGATAACATAATTAGAAGCAATTGACTTGATCATAGAACATCTAATATATAACTTAATCAACAACTATAAACAAATATTAAATCTGACAGAATGAGATCCATCCTCTTACTAGACAAAGTACGATGAATATCAAATAACCATAAATGATAAAAATATGATATGATATCAGAGTAAGGGTGTTGATCGGGTAA